>NW_026068006.1:1303816-1367959 GCF_014885135.2 Alexandromys fortis | reverse complement strand
ACACACACACACACACACACACACACACACACACACTCAATGAAAAAAATCAATGAATACACTTAGAGCCTTCATTGCCCACAATACCATTAGATGTTCTTGGCAGCATTTCTCTTTGGGTGTGTGGGGGGGGGGGGAGGTCTCATTATTGTCTAGAAAAGAGTTTCCTAATTCAGTCTCTCAAATGAAGTCTTCTAAAAGGATTAAGATGCTGCTGGGTAGTGTTAATCCCAACACTCGGGAGGCAGAGACAGGTGGATCTCTGTGAGTTCAAGGTCAACAGAGCGAGTTCTAGAACAAGTTCGAAAGCCACAGAGAAACCCCACCTCAAAAACAAACAAACAAAAAAGGGATTAAGATAAAATATTTTCCTTACAAACGTCTGCCCTGAAGTCTCATTCAGCACTTTCGCCATCTCCTCGGCTCTCCGTGGCAGCTACGTAGAACACTCTGAAATGGCACTACTACCGTCGAGGAGGGCACAGGCGTGAGTGCGGAGTGGGAGCTTAAGCCACTGTATTGGGAGAGCTACCTCTGGGAGAACAACGGAGGTGGGTGACCTCTGCGGACTGACGGACGTAATAATGGCAGAGTGCTGATCGCATCTCTGAGATATTTGGCACAGAAGGGACACACTGATACGGGCTCTAACATGGCCACTTTGCCTTCCCAGCTTCTACCTTTGCAGAGCTCCGTCAGTGTAAGCATCACGTGTGAAGCCTGGGGAAAGGGAGTTCCATAAGACCACAGTGACTCTGTCGTGCTCTGTCACCAGCAAGCCATGTTCCCCTCACAGTCCAGGGTGTTTGAATTAATATCAAAGACAAGAATTCTTAACCCCACCAACTGGCAGATGCAGGAATTTCAGCTGTTCTGACATGCTGACTCTAAGTAAGTCACTATTAATTTCTTACTTGCCAGCCTTCTAGTGAACCAGAAACACTGTCAGAATTGCCAATGAAATTACAGCTTGCAGAGGAGGACCATGAAGGCAGCTCTTGCTTTCATCCTCCAAGCACAGCAAGTTCCCAATGAAAAACAGCTTTTGATTCATATTAGCATTTCAAACACAGTTCCTAAAAATTACCCTCAGGAGGCAGCAAACTGAGAACAGCTACCACTTGAAAGGTAGGATTACCAATACCGCTTTTTCTTCCATGTTCTGAAAGTCATACCCTGCTACCAAAAAGACACTAAATTGTTTACCTGTTGCAGAGAATGAGGTAGACACTGCTACCCCAAATCCAAAATTCACTAGCTTCAATTTATAGCCCATTTTCTCTTATATCCAACAAGTCAAGACTACGTTTAGATATCAGTGGAGTCGTCCATTCATCGTTAAGAACGGGTTAATTAATCCACCCTCCCCCAGGGAGTTCTCGATCCTTAAAACTGCCTGTTGATAAGTACTTTGAGTGCCACCTCAACTGCTCACCACGCCTAGGGAAATATTGTAATGGTCCTTAAAGAATGTAGTATAAATCTATAAAAGACACAGCATCTTCTCTTAAGAAAAGATATTTTGATCAAGTAGAAGAAATCCTGCGAATTTCATCTCCAATATCCTCTCCAATTCTGGTGATGTTCATTTCTAGTGATATCCAGAAAGAGAAAGCTGTATCTAGATAAATAGATGGAGTGCGGAGAGAAACGGACAAACCCAACATGTCCAACACAGGAACTGAAGCCAATGTCTAGAGAGGTGCAGCACAGATAGATAAAAATGAACAAACTCATGCAGTCTAACACAGGAACTGAAGCCAAGCAAACTGATCATTCCTTAAATTCGCTGTTTCCACGCTATCACTGCCATCGGGTTAATTATAAGCCGTGCAGGAAATGGTCCAGTTGGCTTGCCCGTGAAATGACCAGAATGGAAATATTTTAGAATCTACTGGGTACCTGAGAGCTTCATGAGAAGTTCTGAGGCAGCTTTGGCAGACAGGTCACGCCTTGGCACGCTCCCCTTGCTTTCCTGGGGGGTCAGTGGGTCCTCGGAGAGGTTAGGGGTGGCCACTTCCGGTTCTGGGCTGAACACGTAGCTGGACCGGGGCAAGGGCGTGCTTAGGGCCTCCTCTTCCTTGGGTTCCTCCTTCACTTTAAAGTTAAGATTCATAGGCTCCTTCTGGTTTGCAGCTGTCAAAAAATAAGAAGAAGAAAGAAGAGAGAAAGGGAAAGGGATATATATGTATGTATGCATGTATGTATCTCCCCATTCCCCCTCTAAGTTACCCACAATTCACCTTGTGCTTAACAGCTGGAGGGGCCACAAAATGACCAAAAGGCGAGGTCCTGGGCACATCACCTCTATAGAGTGCACCCACCCCATGAGCCTTGGTCTCAGCTGGGTGTACGCTTCAGCATATATGGAACCCGGGATGTTTTCAAAAGTGCTGTCTTTACAAAGCATGTGAGCATTTTTTCCCTCGGTTTCTTTGAACATCTTCCCTGCATATGCTGTTGCCTCCCCGGCCTCTCAGAACATTCTCCAGCTAATTCTATCATTAAACAATGGCTCGCGAAATTATTCTGCTGTCGAATATTGAAACAAAATCAGTAGTCAGCGGCAGTATCTAAAACTGATCCCCTGGGGTGGGTGGGAAAGGTGAGAATGTCGAATCTGCCGAAGAGAAAAGCAGGACTGGAGATCTACTAATCTCACCTTATCACCAATGGGCACTACTGACCCACGCGCAGGCCCATGTACTTTGTACTGTCACCATGAGTAAGCCAATGCCTGCAGGGCCTAGGTCACCTCCACATGCAAAATGGGCTTCAGGGTTTTTTGTTGTTGTTGTTGTTCTGTTTTGATTTTTTTTTAAGAAAAAATATTTCGGAAGAGTTTTGGATTTATAGAACAGCTGCAAGGACAGTTGTAAGGGCTTCCGCACAGACGTCCCTAAGAGTGGCGTCCTTTTCACCACCACAGATTTCAGAACTATGAAATCTATGTGGCTATGACCCAACCCCCAAATTCGCTCACTAGTGCCCATTTGCTCTTTTTTTTTTTTTTGAAACCACGGAGAGCATAGTCAGACAGAGCTAAGCAGCCTGCCATGGGATGGGTGATTTCTACGGGCGGGCCACTCTGGGCCAGGCCTTCCCCCTGTGCACACCACACAGAAAAGGCCTCAGGAAACAGGCAGTGCCCTATCACACTGTCCCACCCACCCCGTCAAAGACCCTTGCAGTGCCAATCATCACTGTGGCACACAGGACATATTTGTCTTGATTTCATCCTCAGCTGTGTTCTTAGAAGCTCTTCTTAGAAAGAGCCTGGCCTATTCCAACCTAACAAACTCGGCTCCCAGCTAACACAGTCCTGGTCTAGGGCCTTTTCCCGTTTCTAAGAATGCTTGCTTTAGATCATCAGGTTGAGGGGCATGGTAGGCATACTTGCAAACGGGGCCTGAGAGCTAGAGGAACATCTCCGGGTCTCACAATTACAACTCCGTAGAGCTGGGATTAGAACCTGGGTCCCTATGTCCCTGACTTCCTTCGCCATACTGCACCTCTACCTGGAGTGCTTTATTAACAAAACCACGCTCTAAAGCCCTGGTTAAAATACCCTGTTCTCAGTGAGGTCTCCACCAACCATCCATCACCCGACTGTACTCCCAATCTTCCTAACGTGCTCTAATCTTTTTATTCTCCCAAATATGAGCACTTACCATTTAATACTCTACTGTTAGGGTCAGAATTGTGCCTCCCACCCTGTCCCTATGAAAGCTGAACTTCCGCCTTCCCGGTGTGAGTGTGTTTGCTTTAGGACTTTAAGGGGACACTGAAGTTAGTTCAGTGAAGCATGCAGGTCAGGTCAGCATCCAAAGCCAGTGGTTCTTCTTATGACGAGAACCACCAGAGATGTCTCTACATGGGGGAAGGTCAGGTGAGGACACAGAAAAGAAACCATTTACAAGCTGAGCAGAGAGGCCTCAGGAGAAATCAAACCCTCTGACAGCTTGATGTCGGGCTTCCAGCCTCCAGAAATATAAGACACAAATATCTGTTGTTTAAGACACCCAGAGTGTAGTGTTTTGTTGTGGCCGTCTTAGCACATGAGCTAAGTATTCTGGAAGCCCTGACTAATCTGTTCTCTCGACTCCAGGGTGAGCATCACGAAGACACTGACCTCTGATTTTAAAGCTGATGTGTGTCAAGAGCACAGGACAGAGCCTGGCCCACGGCACAGGCCCCATCCGTACTTATGAATGATAAAACGTGCTTGCTCTAAAGCAGTGACATTGATGGCTTTCTAATAGCACCCTGGTCAGCAGAAACGGAGAACTCTGACATTCCCATGAGCAGCAGTCAGAAGCGCTTCCCCTGGACAGATCACCACGGTAAGGCAAGGATGGCTGAGGTGAAGTTCAAAGCTTTGCTACCTGCCTAGACCATGGGTGTGCTGGTATACCTTTGAAGAAGCTTCACTAATGGACAACCTAGCCCTTGGTGGACACTGCTACCAAACCTACAGAAAAAGCAACAATGACATTCTATAGAGCAAAGCTCAAATGGGGGCTCCCTACCTCATTCCAGGACGCCTTCCTGAGATGCTGCTGGTGGCATGCTAACGCCTGTCCGTTCCCCAACACTTTCCTCCCAGAACTGTCATAAATCCTTCCCCAGAGCATCCTACACAGCCAAGGCACAGTAATCAGTGTGTGTTTATTACGTGATTACGTGTGTGCTTTCTTCTCCTTTCAGAAGGAACCATTCAGAGTGAATAGAAATTGCCTCCATGATGTTCCCTTTATTTGCAAACATGAGCCTAGGGAAGGTAAAATATTGAGGAAAGTCCCAACTTCAGAGAGGGTGACCGCATGGAGCGGATGCTCATGGAACCTGCGAGCACCTTCTAGGAAGATTAGTCAGAAGACTTCAGACAAAGGAGAAATTCAGCATTGCCTGTGGAACCTGGACTTCATGGGCCTTAGAAAAGACACCTGCAGAGCAACCGACCAGCTTTGTGCTGCAGTGACATCAGCTTTCCCAGCGCTACCAACCTGGCTTTCATTCTGGCTGCATCAAGAACATCCCAGCAATGTACGTTGAGGAAGAATAACCATAACTAACAATGCAGCAGGAAAGCATGTTGAAAACACTGATCTGCTCGAATCTTGTTTCCCAGGCACTTGGTCTAAGAGAAGATGTGGAAATAGAAGTGCAGAGGCTGGGCTCCTTTCTAGCGACTCTCAGAAATAATCACTGAGACTGGTGCATGACCTGGATTTCATAATTAATTTGGCCGAATAACTGTCGTCTTTTAAATGATGCTGCTTTTCAAAGACCCACATAGGTAAACTTAAAGATGTTTTCCTTTGAGAGGGGATCACCAGGAGAAAAGCAATGATCTGTAACTTACTGGGACGTCTAATTCATTCCTACACACAGAGAAAGATCCATGTGCACATGGAACTCAGCCCATACAGCTTTCACAGCACCTGCCCTGACGTTCGTGGATCGAATAGTTGGCCAAGGCTCCGCACCTAAAACCATGAGGAAGCCACGCTGATCAGGAAGCCTGTCTCTCTTTCACTATTTGCTACAAACATTTTAGGAGCTGAGCCATTCTGGTTGTAAATGCTCTTGACGGAGTGAGTTGTCATTTCAAGGAATCAGATCCGCTTCTAAGCATATGTGCAACAAATGAGAGATAGGCGCGAATGCAGAAAAGAAATGGGCGTGGCACAATCATTCTAAAACTTCGATCCTCAGTGGTGGGCACTGGCGAGGTACAAATGAATCATCCACGGGGAGATTCTGTCTAAGACTTGGTCTCCAAAGAGATGTTCCACACAATGTATTTAAAGACCATTCTTGGGCAGGTGAGATGGTTTAGTGAGTAAAGGTGATTGCTGGCATGCCTGACGACCTGAGTTCACTCCTTGGGACCCACATGATGGAAGGAGAGAACCAACTTTCACAAGTTTTAGTTGTTCTCTGACCTACACACACACACACACACACGTACAGACAGGTACACACATATATGCATGTGTGTGCATATGATGCAAATAAAGACCATTCTTTTGTTTAATAATGAGCACAAAAAAACCATTTAAGTAATTACGGAGGTTAAGTCGTCTTCAAGCACACGGGAGGACACACCATGACTATCTGTCCACAGGTGAGGAAACTCTAGAGGACAGCAAAATGACTGCCCCCAACCACAGAGCTCAAGAATGGAGGCACTAGGACCAGAGCATCCGCTGAAGATGCAAAGCTCTTTCCTTCCTCCTCAAGACACTCAGTTTCCTTTGAGAAAGACACTGACTAAGCTGTGCAGCGTGGGCTTTGGAAAAATGAGTAATGGCTGGGACTGAGCTGAGGAGCATCAATGGCAAAGGGAAAAGTGAGTGTCATTTTCTGATAGTCTAGGATCCTAGGGCAATTTGACTGAGTGGACAGAGAGTGGGAAGAGACTAGGACACACATGCTTTGGTCCTGTGCTGTTGGTCCCCATGAGGAAGGAAAGGGACCGATGTAAGACGCCAATGGAGCTCGGTTTCCAGTCTGCCAGTCTCATGATTGCTAAGCTGTTCTGTGGAAAAGTCTGGCCACTGGGGATTACATTTACTCCTCATCCTAAGCCAGAGCCAGGCCTGAGAAGAGAACCTCACACACGTGGCTTTCAAGCAGTGGTCCAAGGAACCCTGGGATAACCCTGAGAGTTTCAGTTAATGTTTGTCTCAAGTATAATATTTTAAAGTTGCTTTGAAATTCACACAACAGTTGATTTTAAAGTGGGTATCCTTGTCAGGATGACACCTGAAAGGTCAAGTCACCAGAGACCACCTTGTGGTTGCCTTGTGTTGAGGAGTCAGTTGAGTTTTGGGTAATGCAGAGTGTCCTGCTGCCATGGAACTGTTGGACTTCTGGGAACACCTCATAAGGAGGCAACTTGCTGATCTTTGTGAAGCCCTAGGCCTCCGAGCGAGTGCTGCTGTGGAACTGTATGGTCCCCGTATACCGGAGTCCGTATGCACCATGTGCCTTCAGTCAGCTTCTCAACCTTAGCAGCATGCATATCTGGACTGGATCATTTGCTGGAGGGGGGCTGCCATATACACCGCATCCCCGGCCTCTACCGTCGCAGTGCCCATAGCTCCTACCAGGCATGAAAACAAAATCATTCCTCTACAATTCCCAGATGTCCCCTGGGCGTACCTGCGCTACATGAAATGCCAGGGTAGGTTGCAGAACATGTGCTTGGCTGTGTCTTCTGACTGTGGCCGGCAGAGCAAAGAAGGAAGATACGCAGAGATGCAGAAGTATGGCTGAGCTGCCAGCTGTGGATCACAGCCCAGGCAACGCTGAGTTTCCCCTGGACCTTAATACCGTCTCCATGTTGTATATGAAGAACCTAAGATCCAAGGTGAGTAAAACCTTCTCCTACATAACGGGTCACTGGTTATCAAGTGGCTGATCTGGTGTGGCTGTCAGCCTGGGATACTCCTTGTGTGTCACTTAATAAATAAGGGACAAGGGCAGGTGAAGAATGCTCAGCCGCTGAAGGAGGACCTTTGTCGCTACAGTTTTTCTTACAAGCATCCGAAACATTAATGGGAGAAGTTGTTAAACATCTTTTCCCACTTCCCATGATGTCCCTGCAAGAAGCAGTATCGCTTTTGTTGATTTCATTTTGTTTTTGAGACAAGGCCTCCAGACACAGCCCAGGCTGACCTTGAACTGGGATCCTCCTGCCTTAGTCACCCAAATGCTGAGATTGCAAGTAAGCACCTTCCTACCTAACAGGGCTTCAGTTAGAAAAAAAAAAAAAAAAAAAAAAAAAAAAACCTAGAAATGGAACAGACGATAATATGGCTATAAAGACTATATTCCATTAACACCAGAGTAATGCTTAAATCCATTTGCTTAGGATTTTAAATAGATAAATAAATGTTCTAACTATAAATTTGTAAAATAGCTCCTTTTTAAAATACCACTTTTATGTGTTTTACATAGTGGCTACATTTACCCTTTTTTTTTTTAGAAAAAAAGTAAATTAATTGAATATTTAAAATACAACAAAGTGAAAGCCAACAAGATTTCCACTGCCTTCTTTTGCAATAAGGAAACATGGGCTCAGATAATGATATAGGTTTGTTGGTTTTTTTTTTTTTTAAGTCAGAGTTGTCAATGACTGAATTGGAATCGGAGCTTAGTTCTTCAAATCTATCAAGCTGTCCTGTGGGGCACGTGGGCACATATAGACAGGCTGGAGACCTGGAACTTTTCAATGATTTGATACGCTTTAGATGACAAAAATAAATCATCTTCTGCAAACATAAGAAAGACCATGATGTAATTAAATAGCAACAGCTGAACAGTTCTCTCAAATGCATACTATATGCATGTGGAATTCTTAAATTGTTAATTTAAAAGTTTTAGACCTTGCCCTTTAGTTTTAAATCATTTTACAACTAGTGTTTAGCGAAAGTTTTAAGGTCTCATGTTTCTCATCAGTCCCTGCAGGGGTTAAATCTTGGCCGGGATTCTGCATCCCACACACCCAAACCAAGTCTTCAGAGGTCCCCGGTGACAGTTACAATTGTGGACATGGAGCCAATAGGATACGGAGAACAGTCAAGGGTAACAATAGTGAGCAGAGCCACAGGATGAATAATGAGCTTCGTTCTCCACGGGCTAAACTACGTTTAAAGCCAGCATGGGAGACTGGGCATGGTGGTGCTCGCTGTCACCCAGCACTCAGGAGGTATGGACCAGAGGACCTGGAGTTCAAGGTCGTCTCCAGCTACTTAGAGAGCTGGAGGCCAATCGGGGCTACATGCGACCCTCAATAAAACAAAACAAAACAAAACAAACCACACACATAACGAGCAATAGTGGCCATCTGCAGTAATCGCCTTAGCAGACAGGATGTCTCTCTTGTCAACAGCAGGAAGGACTGGTCCTGGAAAATCACTCAAGCCTCGAGGAAATGTGAAAGAAAGCTGTTTTCAAAACTCATGCTATTAACACATTCGAAAATGAAATGCCTTCTCGGCACTGGAGTCATCTGCATAGAGACGAGGAGAAAGGAACCCCACAGGTTGGACCACATCCTGCCGATGGCCTTTTGGACTGATGGCCCACCCCAGAGACATCACCTCCTGACCGCTACACCTGCCACCTTAAGTTAAATTAACGCAGAGATATGCTGGTTCCTGCATCCCTTTAAAAATGATCTCAGTCACTGTGGATCACCAAGAGAGTCTAAAGCGCTGGGGTTGGTGATGGGCTGTGAAATGGTCAGTCACTCCTACCCCGAAAGCCTAGCTCCTCCTGTGAGGAAGAGGAGGATTTTTGGAACTTTGTGCTTCACGTATACATGTTCTGGGTGGCCAGATCCCAGAACAAAAGGTGAGAAGAAGGCTGGAAGTGAAAAGGGTGTGTGCAGGAGCCCTCATTTTTCCTTAGTGTGGAGAGCTAGTTACCCAACAGAAAGAGAATTAGCCAGAGGGTCTAACCCGGCTGTCGGTAGAGTGCTAGGCTAGCAAACACAAAGCCCTAGGTTGGATGTCTCCGACCGCATAAACTGGGCACAGTGGTTCACGCCTGTGATCCCAATACTTGAGAGATGACGCAAGAAGATCAGGAGTTCAGAATCATCCGTGGATATGTGAGACAGTACTTCAAAAAGAGAAGAAGGCAGGAAGGGGGGGGGGGGGGGGGGGGGGGGGGGAGGGAGGGAGGGAGGGAGAGAGAGAGAGAGAGAGAGAGAGAGAGAGAGAGAGAGAGAGAGAGAGAGAAGAAAAGTTAGGTAACCAGGCCTCACTTGTGGAGAAGTACTGGAGCAGAATCATTAGCATTTTTTGAAGGGCTTGGGGTGAGGCAGGGGGATGGAAGCTGGAGGGGCGAGATATCCAGGGATGCTATGGAGGCTACCCAGAAAGAAGGGTCTATATAGATGCATTCTGAAGGCGTGGGGGAGAGAGTAACTGGATTAGTGACTAAAAGCACATGCACTAGAAAAGATGCCATGATTTGAAGCCAAGGAAAACAAACAGTGGAGCAGACGGAGGTCAAAAGACAGTTCGCTTAACCGAGAAATAAAAATTAGGTAATAGCTAATTAAGTGGTCACAAGCCAAGCCTTTGTAGTCAGCCAGGGCTGAATCTGTGCTCGGGTTTCTAACAGCCGAACCCTTCCAGTCTCGGCTTTCCCGTCTCTAGAACAGGTTTAGTGTTGACCCTCTGGTGCTGCAGGGGGTTAAATGAGAAGTTGCAAGAGGCTGTTGGCACAGTGCCTGGTTCCCAGAAAACACGTCTGGTTAGTGATGTTCTTACACCAGCAGTAGAAGTGACAACGATAACAATAGGGCAGAAGGAAAGGAATGGCCGGGGTTCTGTGTTAAGGATACAATCGTCTATGATAAATTTTCCCAAAGTTCTGCCAAGGTAAAACATTATTCTGGGGTAAAGACCTGCCAACGAGCCTGACGACCTGAGCTCAATCCCTGGAGCCCCCACGGCAGAGGGGAAGAAACAACCGGCTCCCGTCTGTTGTTCCCTGACCTCCACATTCATACTGTGCCTCCCACTCCACACATTCAAAATAAATCAGGAAAATGGAATACGTTCTTAAAAAGTATTTTGGTGACTACCATAGAGCTAGCTGTCCATATGCAGCACAGTGAGGGAAGAAATTTCTGAACGCCAGCCCTCACCTTTCCGCTGTTATGATGTAACGTGTTTGGGGACTGACAAGGGAAGGTCTGGAATGTAAGCTGGCTTGTTACCACTCTATCTGTAGAAGCCTAAAATAGTAATGCAACTTCCATGGCTGTAGCGTGGCTTAGTGCTAGGGAGGCTGCCTAGCATGCATAAGGCCCTTGGTTCCATGCCCAGTACCACACAAAAAATTAATGCAATTTCCAAAGATGCCTGCCATACAAGAGTCACAGGAAGGCACTGTGTTGGAGAGGCTGGCCAAGGGCAGAGAACATAGTCAACTAACTTCCTGGATGGTGACGTCTTTACTTTGCAGTCCGGGGCATGGACACGTTTGGCCCAGGAACACTGGAAGCACACAGCCTGGGTTTCAACTCCCGTCTGTGTAGTTATTAGCTGTGTAAATATGAAAGGGATCTTTAAGCCTTTCTCAGTTTCCTATCTGTAAAATGGAGTGATAACAATAATCACGCAGTTTTGAGACTCCAAGAAGCTCAACACAGCAAAGTCAGCACTACAGACACAGATAGAGCAGCAGCGAGTAAAAGCCTCCCCAGTCTCCATCCACACAAACTTCAGCTCCAGGCTCTGCTTGCGTATAAGTCTGTCTGTGCCCTGCACTAGCAAGTCATTAAAAGGAAGACATAGCCTCTCTCTCTCTCTGGGCTCCCCCCACACACACACACTCAGAGGAATCACCAAGTTCAATAAAGTCCAGAGTTTCAAAAGGGCATTCAGGCTGTCTAGGCTGTCTACTCATACACTACCCTCCTGCAGCTGCTCACACGAGGAATTCAGTCACGTGGCCTGAGAGTGCCTAGGCAGGACTGAACAGAACGGCTAAACCAAATCTGAAAAGCGACTATCAAACAGCCCAGTCAGGGAACCATGCCCCCATGGTGATGTGTGAGTCCCTGGCTACCAGCACCGATGGCTCAGGGTGTGAATGGGCACAAGACTGGCATTTACATGGAAGAAGGCCCACTTGTTAAGATGCGGCTGAGAACGCCATCAGAGCCGCCAGGCAATGGGCATGGCTTGGTTGGCTGGCTATCATCAGCAGGAGTGCTAACATTTATACATAAGCCCGATTGTTACTCCCAAATGCATCAAAATAGTAAGCAATAGATGGAGGTTTCAGAACAAAGGCTTCTGGGAAACAAGGCACGGCACAGGCACGTCTGCGGGCATCTGTCATTTCTACTTGAAAACTCGCACTGTTTTACGGCCGAGGCCCCTAAGCCAGAAACACTTGAGCAAGCGCCTGTTCACAGCTGCCTCTGTGAGGCTGAGCGTGAGTCGGTGTTTCAGAAGGTCCATCTTTCCGACCTTAAAAGTATTCTGGTGTCGGGTGTGTAGAGCTAATAGGATGCGGGAGACAGTACAAAACTTTTTTTTTTTTTTTGTCAGTTTTTAGATTAAAAATAGTTGAAATGACTTATATCTTTTATTTTGGAAAGCCAGGGACAAAAAGATATCCCTTGCCAACAAGTGAGGTGCCAAGTTTCTGTCAACTAGCTGCTTGGTTATAATCTGGGGAGTTAGAATTAAATTTCTATCTTGAAAAATGGCATCTTGAAGAAAAAGAGATGGTGTAAGGCTATTGCAGGAGCTTGTAATTTGGTCCTCTGATGAGGATGCGCACAGCTTTTCTATGGACACGTGTTCCTGTGCACATGTGTTGGTGTGGGGTGCAGAGGTACATGCACAGGTCAGAGGTTAACCTTTAGGAGCCATCCACCTTGTTGTCTGAGGACAAGGGCTCTCATTGTACTTAGGACTTGACACTTAGGACAGGCTGGCCAGTGAACCTCAGCAACCCACCTGTCTCTCTCCTTCTCGGGGGGATTACAGCCTCCTACATGGGTGCTCGGATAAACACTTGACTGAAATCCCCAGAATTTGGAAGCTCCCAGTCTACTCTGGGGATTCTCAGACTGGACAACATCTCTTGCCATGAACCCTCTGGAAGAAAACCACAGGGTTCATGAACACAACTCACGCCGGCTTCCCCTTCATATCAACCTTGGTCTATAATGAGGTAGCGTCTCAGACTCAGTTTACAGCAGCATGTCTTTTCATGGGCTCAGATAAAATGAAAGCTGAGCTATACTCAGGGATTCTGATCTATACTGAAAAACACTGTACCAAGTACCGAGTTAGGGTTGCTTGTTTGCTTGTTTGGGAGGTTGTTTGGCTTGTTTGAAATACTCCTCCTCTAGTCCAGGTTGGCTTCTAATTCTCTATACAGCTGTGAAGTAAACTGAGCCTCCGGCCTCCACTTCCCTAGTGTTAGACTATGACAGGCCTGCATCACTCTCTCCAGTTTATGTGGTACTGGAGATCCAACCTGGGACTTGGTGCATGCGAGGCAAGCCATCTCCGGACTGTGCCGGGTCTCCAGCCCACAGTGCCCACTGCCTGTCACCTATCAGCTGACCTTTGTCCCGGGTGCCTGTTAGAATCGCCAGAGGAATGTAAGGAAAATACCAACGTCTGGGCCTACCTCAGACCAATTAATTAAAACATTATTTTTGGGCTCTGGTATTTTACAGAAACTCCCTAGGTAGGGCTCGCTAGCCGTGGAGCTTAGGAACTGCTGCTGGCCACAGGAGGCAGGCCCAGGGTCAACAGGAGCCATAGCTTCCTGGGCAAGCACCTATCCGAGGAACATGCCCAGTCATGTGACCAGGGGTAGGTCACCCTGTTATCCGATAATTTGCATACGTCTTCGGGCTTCCAGGAAAGAGCTGTGTAAACAGCAGAACCACCTACAGCCCTAAAGGCCTGCCTCCCAGGCAAAACCCCGAGAAAAGTCTACGAAATTATTTTTTCCCCAGCAATGCAGAAAGCCAGCATTTGGGCTGAATCAACCTTGATGGTGAGCCTGGATCTAGGAAACACTATCCTCAAGGACTAAGGGATGTTGTCAGGCCTCACTGGGGAAATCAGGTGCAGGTCCAGAGAAGGGATTTTATTCCACAAGCCTATAACCAGCAAACCTCCAAATTGAGGGAGAATTGCCCATGGTCCTCAACCCTCCTAACACTGTGACCCTTTAAGTCAGGTCCTCATGTTACGGTGACCCCCAAACATATAATTGTTTAGTTGCTACTTCATAACTGAAATTGTGTTACTGTTATGAATCATAACATAAATATCTGATATACAGGATATCTGTTATGTGACCCTTGGAGGGGTCATGACCCACAGATTGAGAACCACTGGGTTAGCGTGTATTTAAAACTGCAATGCACCCTTCCCAGTGATTGTGAACCTCAGTGGGCTCCATTCAGTGAGTTTTATGCTTGATTTTAACCGAAGGAGCAAAAAGCATCAGGGGTTTTCTTTCTCTCCTTTGGAAACAAGTAAGTGTCTGCACGCTTGAACTGTGCTCCGTTTTTGTAGACCATGAACGGACACAGAGACTCCCAGGATGGGTGCCCAGGAACAGCTGCACCCGATTGTACCAGCAGGTGCGAGGACAGAGCCCCAGGGGGGAACCGTGCAGGAACAATGGCACCATTATAAGAGCAACGGACAGGGCCTGGGGCTGACCACTAGGCCACACTGTTTGAGGGCAAGGAGAGCTAGAAACTCAGCCACAGCTCCCTGGGATTGTGTCCCTGAATGGTAGCCACTAAGAGAGCCAGGTAGAGCACACAACAAGTCCAGCAGTCAGCAGCAGGCCAGACCAACCACACAGCCAGTGTGGGGGGGATCTGCAAAAAAACACATTCCTTTCCTTTTAACATAACTTCTCCTCCCGTGGGCAGCACTGCCACAGTCACCAAGTTTACATTTACATCCAAATATGCACACAAAAAAATTACCGATGCATCTCGCTCCCTGGTGACTTTATAACAGGTTGCTAGGTAACAGTGCATACAAGTCAGGTTTCAGGACCTCTAGTAAGCCACCATAAAATAGCTGCATGGGCCTTTTGCATAAACAGTGTGCCTTTGCTATCTGTTTTCTTATGCCAATTGATCAGTCGGGAAATTCTCCCATGGCCAAACTGTAAGCAACCCCCCATCAGCAACTGAAAACAACAGACCACTATATATATGCAGCTTTGGCACACGGTGCTTCACCCCAGCCTACAAACTGCTTCTCCTTCTGCCTCTGCTGTTCCAAGCTCTGGCTGTAAGCAGCTGAAGCCTTTTCTCATGCTCGCCGAGACGCGTCGGAGCTAATAATCACAGCCCGGTGTCTGGTGGGATGGGAAGAGCTACCGCTCAGAGGAACCCAGCGGGAGCCCTGTATCAGACATCAGTGTCCCAGCCCAAGATCAAGCCTGCCAGGCAGCCTGGAAAGGATCTGGGTCCCGACGAAAGGGACCCCACCTTACTACATGCTATGCACCCCCTGCTCAGCTTGTTCTTGTCTGTTAAGTAAGGAAACATCTACCATGCTAAACTATGCTAAATGAACGTGGCTTCCTTCTCCTGGGTTTGCACCGTAAAAGCCCAGAAAAGCGGTAATCCATGGGTAACATGCTGGTTCGTTCATTGTTGTTACAGTTTAGGGAGACAGGGTTTAATAAAACCTAGTCTGGCCTTCTTCCAAGTCTTGGGATTGTAGGCAATCACCACCATGCCTGGGTCCCTACAGGTGGCATGCTAAAGGATCTGGAAGGCCCCAGGGAAATGCCCATTTCCCTCATATTTTGGTGAAAATTTAAATACAAAAATCTGACTATGTAGCATTTTGCTTTCCCTGAGGCTGACATGAAAAAGGAGAGACAAGAAGGCGAGGACCGACCAGGAACCTGGGCCAGATGAAACAGACGCCTGAGACGGGTCCAGGCAATGGATCTTCTGCAGTCTCACAGAGCATCCTTCAGCCTCCCCTGCTCCCTTCCATCTTGGATCATTTCCTGGCTGTCTCATTTTTCATCGCTTCCCTCTTCTGTCGCCCCTACTCAGGTCTCCCATGGCTGAGGGGCAAAGATCAGGGTGAGGAAGTACATTCCAAAAGACCCGACTGAAGTGTCACAGAGCAAAGGGACTTCAGAGTGAAGCTGTGCCTCTCATTCACCTGGCAATGACATTTAGTGAAATACGACGCATGGTCCATTTAAAGGGAGGCGGTGACCAATTATTCTCCATTTAAAGGGTATTGTCAATCTCCAGAGAGCCGAAATGGCATTTGGAAATCATCCTGGGGCCTGCCACCTTCCCTGACAGACAGAACCCATTCTCAACCGACCTTTCTCCACCCTCTGCAATGCCTTTAAAATTTAAAATCGCATTTTCAAAACCAGCATAGGCCCACGTGTGCTGTTGCTCCAGCAGGGTAAGACAAACATCCAGCTACGCTCCACCCCAGCGCAGCATCGCCAGCTCATCAAAGTCACCGGCGACGGAAAACAATGTCTATTAGCAAGACTTATTTTTATAACCTATACATCAGCCTCTCTGTTCAAAGGGCATGAGGGTGAGGGCAGCTGGGAAGGATGTTTGAATTTTTTTCTTAAATTCCACTTTCCTGAGGAGCTTACACCGGTCAAGTTCATAAAGGGAGAAGGTAAAATGGTGGTTAGTGGAGGCTGGGCAGCAGGTTGGCAGGAACTCTGTCCTTTAATGGTACAGTTTGGGAGCGTGACATATTTCCAGAGATTACACGACAAGGTAAATGTTAATGCCACGAAAATGCACAGCACAAACATGTGTAAACCAGGATATCCTAGGAATGTTTTACCCTAATACAAAAATGCCGAGAAACTCATGGTAACCTTTAACCTTTGTCTAAGAAAAGTCTGCAATTCCTCATGATAAACTTTTGTATATGTTCTTCAGAAAGCTTTGCGATTACCACAGTACAGACCCTGAGCATCAAAAAGGGAGACCCACACTTCAGAGACAGCGCAAAGCAGGCAAGCCAACCACAGACCCAAGGTTGCAGGAAGCAAAAGACACACACATAGATTACCCCCCACCAAGTGCCCCCAAGGAAGAGCCCAAATCTGGGCAGGAGTAGGGGCAATCCCTATTGTTTCCAGACCTGAGCAAAAGTAAGCCTGTTTTCAAAGAATCACCAAAACAAAACATAAAAAAAAGGAAGGGGTGGGATAAAAGGAAAGAGGAAAGGAAAAAGAAAATATATCAGCGCATGAAGTATTGGAGCTCGAGGAAGCTTGAAATCGTCTAGCCCTCTAGTCTTATCGTACAGAGGAGCAAGGAGAGAACAACCCTAGGGCAAGTACCTGACAGCTTCATGAGAAAATCGGAGGCCATCTTAACCGAGATGTCCTGGCTGAACAATGCTGCTGCACTGTTGGACACAAACTCGGAGGGGTCTTTCAGCTTTGTGTGGTTGGCGGGCCTGTCGGCAGCATTCAGGGTAAAGGAGGCGGGCAGGCCGTTATCTTCCTTGGGTTCCTCCTTCACCAGCAAAGGTGCCATGCCAGCCCCACCCTGGCCAGTCCTCTCTGGAGTATTAGACGTCATCACGGTCCCCACTAGCTCTGTCCCTCCTCCTTCCCTCTGCTGCCCCAGGCAGCCACTGTCACTGAGGTGGGGAGATCCCTTGACATCTGGGTCTGGGATCTCCTCCTTCACCTTGGCCTCTGTCCTCAGGAAGTGCTGATGGCAACGCATGTGCAGTTTCAGGCTGAAGTGGCGTGAGGAGGTGAAAGGGCACAGCTGGCACTGAAAGGTCTCTCCCCGGTCCTGGTGCTGATGAACCTGCCGGAGAAGAAGGAGAGTTGAACTGGTTGCCATGAGCTTATGGAAAATGCCTGTCTGTGGCCATGCGTTCACCAGTGAGTCCTGCACCCCAGACAGGCCAGGGAAGAGACGCACCAGAGAGGCTGTTCATGTCCGTGCACTGGATAAAGTCACTCCTGAAACACACAGTGGGCCTGTGGAGGTTAGGACTCCATCCTGACAGTCTCGATGCAGGCTTGGGTAGAAGCTTTCTAATAAGCTAGTCACATGATTGCACTTGATATACTTGATATACTTGAAATGATGTAATCAGAAGTCAGGGACCAAAAAGACATAACCTCTGTCGAAATTCTTGGGACACCAATCCAGAGACTGCTGCTTTGCCAACACAATGGAGAAAAAAAATATGTCTCCAGGATATTTTGGCTTCACAGAAGGGGACATGGAACTCCCCAGGCCCCAAGAAGTATCTAGAACCCAGTTCCACGTGAAGAAAGGAAAACAGGAGAAACCCCCTCTGGGTAGGAGGATGCCCAGCTCAAAAGTCGCCACAGGGTCTGGAGGATGTCTGTCGGCATGCAGAGCCGGGACAGCCTTGCGCACGCAGCTCCAAACCTGCCTACACCCAGGACCTGTAAAAACGGAGAGAAACTTTTCTGTCTTCCTGTCACTACCAAATTTAGTGCCTGAAAAAGTGAGGAAATCGTTGCATTGGCCCGAGCCAGGCTTCGAGCTGGCAGGTGTTCCTAAACTTGTGACTTCCCCCATTCATCTGTACAACGTGCTTCAGCACTGACCTGCTACAACCTGCTATTTCAGGACCAGCCCTCCCTCGAGGAGGAGCTGCCAGTGCAGGAGATCTATGCCAAACGATTTGGGGAAGTCCAGACAAGAACGTAAGCAATTGGCACTCAAAACAAGACTGACGCTCCATAGGTCAGGGGTGACCTGAGTGGGATTTGAACCTGGGTCTCAGCAAAGCTAAGGGCTCATTTGCTCAATGTCTGCATCACCTGGCCACTCTGCTTAGGTCTCGTTTCCAAGAGAGCAAGTTTTACTACAGCTGTTTATGCCTTCTGAATGAAATCCAAAAGCATTCTTCACCAGCCAAAACACACTTTAAATAATGTTAAGTGACCAACAAAAGCAAAGAAATTAAAAGTTAATCGTGAGATCCTGCTGCCACAGCACCCCGCTGTGGCTTCCTGCAAAAAACAACAAAAGATATTCTGGGCCCCTGAATCCTATGCTTCTCAACAGAAACAACCATAAAAGCTTAAATGCAATTGTGACCGAATCCTGCCCATTGAAAGGCGTCTCCCGTGCCCCAGCAGAGGGCAGAGGTGAACCCACTTCTCCTTCCTGCAGTAGGGCCCCTTCCCCTTCTTCATTGCACACTGAGCCTTCCAGTCCCGTTCTCACAGGATCCAGAAACTTCGCATCAGCTCCTCAGCCCAGGTTACTTAGGAAGAAGCCCCTTGGAGGTCTCAGGTCACAGTCTCAAGGGCTCCTGCAGGTAACAATGCAGGCATGCCCAGAGCCAGGTGGTAAAGGTCACCAGGCAGGAAGCTTCCACATCCCTGAGCCTGGCGCCACAGGGCAGATTCCATTTCAGAAGTGTGCTCACATCTACTGACCCCAGAGAGGAGCTAATCCAAGAACAGACGCTCCAAAAGCCATGGAAGAAGAAATGGCGCAGATGAGAGCCCGGGGTTCCGAAACCAAGGGGCGAGGGAAACGCTGAGAAGGGGCGCTGTATGGAAGATTTCTTGAGGCTCCTTTCCCACTTCAACCTGGCCTTGGCGTACTTAGCTTTAGGGAAATCAGTGTGAAATGAAAGGGAAAACAGGATTGGCTCCACTTTGGCACCTGTTAATTTATCCGAGACACGCCTTCCCATCTGAAATTTGGCTTACACATAGCCTTTGAGGGAAGTACTGTCCCTACCCGTGGCAGCAAACCCCTCTTCTTCTGAAAGAAGAGGGCTTTTCTGTTATCATTCTGATTCCCTTTATCCCAACGCGTGCTCTGAAGTCCCTCTTGGACCTCTAGCGAGAAGAAATGCTGGCCCATAGCACAGTATTCTCACTGGGCCAGGTGAAGTGATATCAAGGCCACCTCCTGGGTAAATAGATGTGGATACTTAGGTTAAAGTATTTCAAGACTTGGAGAAATTCCAGAGAGTAGCTATACCCAAGCTCTTAGTGGACCAGGCTCGGCAGGTGAGGGTCTTATGAGTGGTCCCCGCTCTCAAATAGGTGACCTCGGACTCGGAAGGGCAGAACTCGAGTGTGGCCACTGGTCCAGGTCCCTTCTGTTGCTTTGTTGGTGGTCTCCATCTTTACTGCTCTTTGCCTTTGCCAGGCAGTTTCAGCCGTGACCCTTACATATGGTTCTTGCATGCTCGCTCATCGGGCAAAGCTGCAGCAGACCTCATGAGATCTAAGGCACCCCGAGGAAGCTGGAGGCATTTTCAAATTCCTCATGCAGCTGGTCATAAAGACGTTTGCACAGTAAACTATGGAGAAAATGCAGGCTTGCAAATTTATATATGTATATAGTTCCTAGGCCCACCTAGGAACACAATAAGTACTGGATTTGTTGAGCAAATAAAGTGGAATCTCTGTTTTTCTGACATAAACCAATATAATCAATATAGGAGATTATATATCCTGAAGATAATGGCTACTTCTGTGGGATGAGATAAATGGCCAATTTCATTTTCTTTGTATCAGTTTTTGTAAATTCTCAGTACTAAAGAGAGAGATCATAAAAAGAAGGAAGCCATAAAACATATTTTGGAGTAATTTCTTGTAGCATTTCATTCATTTTCCCTAAACGTAAACGTTAATGTATTTTCAGACGGCTTTTGGATAACTCTAACCATGTTGGCTATATTTACCGACAGTTGCTTCCCCACACCGGGCTCTAGATCAAGGCTCTACATGAACGATCTCACTTAACTCTTATGCAGTGAGAAAGACCGTGTTTGTGCTCTCCGTTCGTGGCAACAGAGGTTTAGAGGGTCTCAACCATACTACTAAATGGTTACAAGTCTTAAGTCATGGACTCTCACTAAGCTAAAGTCATATCTTAACCTTTGGCTAGACTTCCCTACTTCTCAGATAAAATTCATTTTAGAAAAATTCCCCACATCTGCAGCCCCGGTAAAGAAAGCAGAATATGTGTGTGCATAAGACCACACCACAACATTCCTATGGGGAAAATACTTGCCAAATTTTGCAAAGTTAAATTATATTCTATTAAAAAATGTTTTAAGGCAACAGGAGAAGGGAGAAGAAATATGCCTTTGATAAAATTAAATTTGCATAAACGCTCCTCACAGTTCCTATCAAAAGGAGTCGTAGCTCAACAGGTTAGGACACCATGAGTTTGAATAAAGAAGCGATTTCACACAACCGCTTTATTGTAGTGGTTATTGATTTGTTCTGAAAGCATTCAGGACCCCACGACCCGCCGAGCCCGGGCAGCTCTCATCTGCGGCACTGCCACGGCTGTCTGCCTCTGTCATCAAGGCTCCAGCTCATCTCCCTGTGCCATCGGGGTCAGCAGTGCCTGCTATTGAAACCCAGCCTTTTTCCATGGGTTTATAAATAGGTTGTTTTAAGTGACCCTGAGCTGAAACCAAGTTTACAAGGTGTCAGGGTAGATGCAAGTTTTCTGCTCGCTGAAGCTTGAAATTCACCAGACCTGATTTTTAAACACAGCTTAGGATCCAGTCACTAAAGCAGGTTCTAAGTTTAAAAGGGCTTCCTTTTGAAGTCTCGATGCTACAGGTTTAAAGTGTAAGGCTTTACCTAGGGAGGAGGAGAGCGGGGAAGAGGAGGGCTTCAATAATAACTAAGTAGCCTCCGTAAATAATTCAGTCAACCAGAACTACTTAAATGAATTCTGAAGATACAGGGCTAGCTGCTGACCCCAGGAGAAAAAGGCAAATGATAGAAAACAAATTACATCATGGGTTTACTTTTTAAAAAAATCTGCTAAGCCATTTGCTGTAGCGAACAGAAATTTTGTGTGCCTGCACTTCCCAGACTTCAGTTCTGAGCAATGGCTGATGCATGCAGAAAGATTCAAATGCAAGGCTTCGACATAAAAAAAAAAACCCACCCATTAGACTTACCCAGAGAAGGAACACCTTACACATGACGGCATGTCTAAGTCACACCGGAGTTATCGGTACAGTAACAAGACGCCAGGTGATGATTCCAAACACCTAAGGCCAGGCACTTTGCTGTGGCTGTCTCCTTGAACTAAGGACAGCTGCTGTATCTGCTCCTCCCATTTCATAGAAGGGAAAACTGAGAGCCTGGCGGTGACTTGCCCAGGCCTATTTGGCCAGCACAGTGCTGGGAGGATTTCAGTTCAGGTCTTTGTCAAATTCAAGGCTTCAAGCTCTTGTGACCTCATGAGTGCCCCTCTTCCCATCCCCGAAGCGGTAAGAAAGCCTCAGTATAAAAGAGCTACTTGTATCTTGCCTATTTCCCCTCATTTCTGAGCACGGATTCTAGTCAGTTCTCTTCAAGAATATGACAGGTATGAGCTTCCCAATCAGTTCTGTTTTCTGTGTTTTGTGTGTGTGGTGTTCGTGTGTGTATGTGTGTATGGGTGCACACGCACATGTTTACACACACATGTGCACGTGGGTACACTTGCAGGTAGAAGCCCTAGACTGAGGTCAGGATCCTCAGCCACTCACCTGCCTTATTCACTGAAGCAAGTTCTTCAATCACACCAGAGAACTAATATGGCTGGTCTTACCTATCCAGCTAGTTCTGGAAAAGTCTGTCGTCGTCTTTTGAGGGTAGGACTACAAGGAATAAGCTACCCTCTACCCACCACTTACAGTGGTTTCTGAGGACTGGAACTTGGTCTCATGCTAACCTGTCAGGTGATTAACTGCCGAGCCCTCCCCAGACCTCATAACTGTTTTTAATAGGACATTGAAAACGATGAATGCCAGGTGGTGCACGCCTTTAATCCCAGCATTCGGGAGGCAGAGACAAGCAGATCTCTGAGTTTGAGGCCAGCCTGATCTTCAGTGTGAGTTCCAGGACAGACAGGGCTACACATAAAAACCTTGTCTTGAAAAAAAAAAAAGGAAAAGAAAAAGAAAAAAAATGTCCTTGGAAGTTTGGTGTCACCCCAAGATGTGCTAGCTCAAACACTGGCGGTCTCAAGAACCTGATCCTAAGACCAAGGGTCCTCCGGGAGGAAGAACCTCTCTGTGGTGGCATTTCATTTGTATTTTAATAAATAAAGCTTGCCTGAAGATCAGAAAAGTGAAACAGCCACGCTGGCCAGCCTTACAGACCAGGTGGCAATGACACACACCTTTAGTCCCAGTAATCACACTAGCTTGCCACAGAAACCAGGCAGTAGTGGTGCAGGCCCTTAATCCCAGAACTAGAGAGGATTATAAAATGGGAGGAGACAGCTCTCAGACACATTCTCATTCTGAGGTTTCCTGGAGGCAGGGTCCCCATTTTCGGACCGAGATCAAGGTAAGAGCCAGCGGCTTGGCTGTTCTCTTTTCTGACCTTCAGGTTGAACCCCAGTTTCTGTCCCTGAGTTTTTATTGTTTGTGTTCCATCTCTCCATTCTCCTCACACCCCAGTGCTAGTCTTGGACCTGCTCCACCACAGGAAGTGGCCGCCATCCCCATCCACAAACACCTTACCTTCATGTGGGATTTGAGATTGTCCTTGCGAGCACAGCGGAATGGACAGAGCGGACACTGATGGCTCTTTAAACCTGTGTGTATCACCATATGCCGCTTCCAGTAACTCTTCCTTTTTATAACCAAGCCGCATATTGGACACTGGAAAGGCTTCCCGCTCTCTTCTTCTGGGACTTGGAAGAGGGAGGGAAAAAAAGCAAAATTAAGGAAAACAAAAAGGCACATTGCATCTGACAGCAACAGGCATGTACCACTATATTAAAAAGCACTAAAAATGACTCTGGCATTACCCTGTTTGGCGATTCTATGATTAGAAGCATTGGGAAAGTTTTAAAGCCACTTTTCTTTAGGGAGAAACCCATATTCAGCTAGTCGCTTCCATAGGATTCCATCTGGCCACCGCTGTTCATCTTGCCTGTGACATCTTTACTCCCAAAGGCTGCCATATACGGACAGGACATCTGCAGAGAAGCTGGCTCTGGCCCCCAACACACCCAGAGCCAGAGAAGTCTGAGTCTAGATCTGAATTCCCTCTTGGAAATGAGTGAGAAAGAGAGCAAGCGCATGGGACAGAGAATAATACACGTTCACACAGCAAACCAAACAACTGGCAGAAACCTCACACGCTGGCCTCCAGTGGAGACAAATCTCAGCTCCACACTGCTGACTTGTTTAGCTGTGGCTCATGCAGACAGAGGCGGTTGCCAATTTAGTTGTCAGGGGGTCCTCAGGTCAGGGTTTTTGTACTTTTTCTTTCTTTTTTTCTTTTTTTTATCCTCTTATGCCTGTCCCTCCGCTTGCCTCCAACAATGTGTACGGACTTTCTCTGATCTGCACGGGTCCTGGCTACCTCTGTAGAAGGGGACACACCAGGCCAGGACAAATACTTTCAATTTTCAGGGAAGCAAACAAACCAACTGCTTTCTCCAAGTGCAGCTCGGCTCTGTCTCCTGCACCATCCCCACAAGGAAGTGTCTCTATTGAGACACTACTACTGAATTTCTGATCCATCACAGACCATCTACAATTGAAGGTTGTGGGGAGTAAAAACTGATGCAGTTGAAAGTGTGTGTGTGTGTGTGTGTGTGTGTCTATATGTGTGTGCCTGCTAGTGTGTGTGCAGGTGTGTGTGTGTGTGTGTGTGTGTGTGTGTGTGTGTGTGGCCTTGGGGTTGAACCAAGACCTCCTTTCTCAATTGAGATACACCCCCAATTTCTTTGTACTTTTTACTTATCTGAAACTCACTGTCCCGACTGACTATTCAGTGAGCACCAGGGATCTTCCTGTCTCTGCTCTTCCAGCAACGGGATTATGGGTGTGCACTGCCAAGCCTGGCTTTCTTATAACTTGGGTCCTCATACTTAAAAGGCAAACATTTTACCGAGTGAAGCCTCTGTCTTCACTGCCATTTATGCTGAAAAAAAAAAACCTGGGTCATTTGTCCTAAGGAATCCCCTATGCTCTATGGCTGATCGCATCCCCATCTCATGTTTGGTTTTTTAAAAATTATTATTATTACTTCTATTTCTGACAAACTGCTGTTTGAGGCTTGATTACATTTTATGACAATAATTCATAGATGGCATATCAGAAGACATGCAGCAGAGCCCTCTGGCCTTGGCATGCTCCTATAGTTTTTCATGAGCATATACACACACACAAATGGGAAGGGATTATGGTTAAAAAGAAAGCAAAAAGGGATGCACAAAAACAAATGGAAAGCGTGACACTTATTTGGATCCTAGACTCTGGTAAGAACCATTTCTGAGATCAGAAAGGGAATCGGAGAGGTGGCGCTCGCTACCGCGCTGCAGCAATGGTCACTTCTGTTAGATGGGACAGTGGAACGGCGTTGGTTTCCCCTACTGTAGCTACTCTGCGAGTATTTACAAGCAAACAGATATGATGTTTCATCTGCTTTGAAATACTAGAGCAAAATGGAAAACAGGGAAGCTAGAAGAAAATCGTGATCACAAAAAGCTAACGACAACAACAACAACAACAAAAAGGCCATCTTTTTACTGCGTGAGAATGTTGTAGACGCACCACCCAGACACCTCTAAACAGCAACAACAGTTGGACAGTGGCTACGAGAAAGGAGTTGGGGTGCATGTGGGGCGCATGTGTCCCTTCCCATCTTTCTACACTATCTGAATTTAAATGCAAACATCACTTCTGTGATTTTTAACGGAAACATCCCCAAGTGCATACTTTAAGATAATCTCATTATTTATTCATTGAGTCAACTCTGTTTCTACATGCCGAGAGCCACTTAAAAGGGATGGCTTTCAGAAAGGCTCTGAAATAAGGGTAGGGGATTAAAAAAAAAATGCAAGTTTGCTAATACAAGTAAAAGTAACACTGGTTGGTTAACCAAGCAACTAGCAATGGCATCTGACTCGACACTGGAAAGTCAGCTTCTGCTGCTGGTTGGTGTGGAGGCTGGGTGCTGGTCCTACTCTGAGAAAAACACCTCGGCCAGGCCTATATGTGTCACTCATGAAAGCCCACAGCTTCCCTCTGTCTGTGATGACTATCTGGGCTGATCTCATCCCATCCCCAATTTTGAATCACCTCTCTCTGCTGTTGTTTCCTCCATCCTGGTATCTTGGTCCCCAAAGCCTGTATATTGAACAGATTGTTGAGAAAGACCTGGACCAGGCCTCTAGGTGAGACTGTTGTCATACAGCGAAAAGAGAAAATGGTAGTGATGTCTACTCTGGGCCAGAAGAACATTGCAGTAATATGCAGGACATGCACACACAGGCCATGACAGGTCCCTATCTTACGGGAGTGCTTCCCATGACTGCAACCAGAAATGAATCTCACAGAATGAGCATAGGAAGGGAAAGAAAAGCTGAGACCTCCTCCACAGGCCAGCAACTTCATGGCACACGAGAGGAAGGCACCGAGAACCCTGCCAGATCGCAGAGTCCCCAGCACCTTGTCTCACTCCACGATCTGCGGCTCCTCTGGTCTCAGTTACCTCCCCCAGCACCACCTTAATTCTGTAGCTTCAAGTGTACTGTGTGTGAGATATTTTTTTTACTCTGGAATCTTTCTGGTACCATCCATTTAGTCGCCTTGGCATTTAGAAAGTCAGTTGATTCCATAAATAAATAATGCACAAATATAATAAACCCTGCATATTAGTACTTCGTATAAATCCACTTATTTCATCTTGGAACTATGCTGCTTTAGTTTTAATTAGTACCAAAAAACACATGAATTGTGTATAAATTAGGGTGTCCTTGGACAGACTAGAGGAAAATATGATAATGAGAAGACACCGACTGAAATATAACTATACTCATAACAATATGGGATTTTGTGTGTCTATATGTGTGTGTGCAGTCATGTGTGAACATGCTTGTGGAGGCCACATCTCAATGTCAGGTGTTTGCCTCCATCACTCTCCACCTTATTTTCTTGATACTAGGTCTCTCCCTGAACCTGGATCTAGCCCAATCGATAGGGCAGCTGACCATGACTCTCGGGATCTGCCTGTCTCAGCCATTCCAGCACTGGGCATACTTTCATATGGGTTCTTGGAGACCAAACTCAGGACCTCACACTTGTGCAGCCGTCTCTATAACTGACCCACCTCCCCAGCTCTCTGCTTGGGATTTTAAACTACCGTGGAAGGAAAGGAAGATAGAGCCAAATGGAAAAAGGAACCAGAATGAACTGAGAGATTTTCAGACTGTGCCAGCAAGCAGCTCCTGGTGACATTTGCATTTTTCATTTATGCAAGGAAGAAGTTTCACATTTTAGGAGACATCCCATGTGTACACCACACTGGTAATGACAAGAGATGGGAGGAAGAATGCAGTTTCTCTCATATGGCAAACAATTTGCTGTAGCTTTTGCTCAGATTTAAATAAAGTCTGGGAAATATGACCACTTCCCGGGATGAACCCTGTATTTTGGAAGCACCAAGACTGCAATGTTCATGATCTTACCTCGTTTGTAGTGAACATGTCCCCTCAAATACATCACTGCAAACAAAATTCCATGCAGCCGGATGCTAACAGACCAGGGGCACAGAGAGCTGCTACTGCGCTCAGCTGGAGAAAACATGCTTGCTTTACAGACAATAACAGTGAGGGAGAAAACACCCTCAGTCAGTGGAAGAACTCAGTACTGGGAGGCTGTACTGTGGGGGATGACGATGGGCACACCCTTCCGGTCGCAGATGCACATAACACCTGGGAACCCGCAGCTCGGAACCTGGCTTAACGTGGGACCAAGAGCCCACTATGCAGCTCAGCCTAGACAAGCTTTAGATGATCAAATACGGCTCTATAGGGGAAAAAAGGTGGAAGGGAGAGAGGAGTAGGAGAAAGGGGAAAGAGGAGGAGGAAGTGGGAACATGGCTGGGGCATCCTACCTGTGTGTGGCCAAAGCTCCAGACAGTGCCAGCTTCAACACATGACTCAGTAATTGTGCTGGCCTGTGATGAAGCTAAGCGAAAAGGGCTGGGCTGAGACAGGGGTGAGAAATGAATAAATGAGTGTTGGCACTAGAAGGGGATGGGACAGTCTGCAGGTAAGCTCTGATGGGGCCAGCACGGAGCCACAAGGGCATGACTCCCACAGGGTGCGACCAGAAATGGTCCTGGATGAATGGATGGATGGATGGATAAGCAGATATGTGTTCGTGCATTTACACCTTAGCTACTTCCAAAAGCAAATTCAGGGCGGCTTATATGAAACCTACATCACTGGTAAAGTCGAGTGAGACACCCAAAACT
Source organism: Alexandromys fortis (assembly GCF_014885135.2). Taxonomy (NCBI): domain Eukaryota; kingdom Metazoa; phylum Chordata; class Mammalia; order Rodentia; family Cricetidae; genus Alexandromys; species Alexandromys fortis. The sequence goes on along the minus strand of NW_026068006.1, from coordinate 1,340,158 downwards.
ATCATAATGAAAGCAGAGGCTACCCTAGTGGAGATCTGACGGAAAGCTCTGAAGGAAAGAAGACATGTATTTAATTCAGAAGAAGAGGAAGAGGAAGGAGATAATAACTTGTTAGAGAGTTAGTGGAGACAGCTAGAAAATGAGCAGTAAGCAAACACAGGGATATTACAGCAGCAAGGGATCCCAGGACAATGCTAAACATCTTGGTTTGCAGATGATGGAATTGAACTGGGCGGGAACTTGAAGAACAGTCATGTAGAGACAGGGCTGAGATCAGAGTCCACCTCTTAAATTTCCAGTTCGGTGTTCTATCCCGTTGTCTACATATCAATCCACAAGTCAATAAAAGCACAACTGCACAGAGCTAAATAATAATAACAATAATAAATCATGGAAGGTTTTATTATTTCAAGTATTAGTAAAAACAAATTCAAGTTTTTTTTTTATAGGTTTGAAATTAAACACTTGTGGTTAGATCCTATGCTGGAACTGTGTTGGTCGTCAAGATAATTTGCAATTGATGTGCACATAGCCCCTTACCATGCACATAAACGGTGCTCACAGATGCCAGGGGACCCTCAATGCACACAATCCATGTACATCCATTGTCACCAACACGTCAGACCTATGACCTTGGTGCATACATATATATGATGAATCTACCTTTCTAACAATATGTAGATTTTTAAAATCATTTTTTCTATTGCTTGAGGTTGATTTGTTTTGTGAGACAGTCTCCTATAGCTCCAGCTGCCTGCAGACTTGTTCTACAGCTGAAGGAGACTGAACTTCTGACCCTCCTGCCTCTACCTCCACAGTGCTGTCTTTACAGTTACCCCGTATTGCACCCAGTTAGTGTATGCCAGGCTTCAAACCCCGGGCTTCATGCATGGAGTCCAGCACTCTACCAACCTCACTAGACTCCTCAGCCCAGACTTTAATTCTTGTAATGAAATGTCTTGGGCATGTCTCTCAAATGCCATTTCAACGGACAAGAGGTGTGGGTGGAAACAGCAATAGCTAGCAAGACCGTTACGGATGTGACATTATCAATTCATGTTTTAACAAGCATTGAACACAACTAAGATAGAAGTCTGATAGCCACAGCCATGTTACATTTAAATCTCTCCGAAAACATCCGAAATCAGCAACAGATTTGATTCTTTTAAACATGGAGTTTCCTAAGCAAGTCTGTGTATGTCATCATTCTGGATTGAGACTGAAACAGTTGTGGATCTGATGGGAGGGTGGGAAGAGGGGTGGGAAGAGGGCTTCTCTTCCCTTGGACTTTCTAGGCATCTGTACTAATTTTAATAACACCCCAATAAAGACAAAAGGAAACAGCAGTCCGGAAAATCCTCATGGACTGATCCTGCGAAGAGCCTTAGCTGTCAGCTTCTTGGGGCGAGGTTGCTTTGAAGTCTATGTAAATTTTAGTCAGGACAAGATGATGCTTTGGAGACCCTCTCTCTGAAACACTATCTGTTATTCCGTTAAGCAGGAGCCTGGCATCCTGGGACTCCTTTTGGCTTTCTACAAGAAATTTGGTCTTGAAAATCAAAACCATTTATTTTATTCTGAGCTGCAAGAGAACAGTGGCTTCAAAGAGAATTGAGTCAATGTGTGACATTTATCTTTATAGCAAGCGGACATCATCTTCCCTCTAGCGTGTCCCCTTTCAGAGGAGCCGTGTAGCATGTGCTGGGGGCGCAGGTCACATGAAAGAAGCCTCCCACTCGAGTGTCACATCTCTCTGGAGGGGCGGAAAGGCTACTGAGTGCTGGACTCTCAAGAAATTCAACACATCACGACCTGGCAACAACAGAATCCTGCTAAGAAAAAAAAAAAAAAAGGAAGAAGAAAGAAGAAAGCCAGACCTAAAAGACACTATTTTTTCATGATCTGGACTCCATGACCTTAAGAAGGTCAAAGCAATGTCTGGTGTCTAAATTACTTGAGACAGGATCAGCTTCCCTAGCACACAGTTCTTTGGAACTCTTTAGAACAGAGACAACTTTATATGCCCTTTTTGTAACATTTTGAGAAACAGCTTTAAAAAAAATCCTTCTTGAAATCAGGGTGGTGTGTGATTTTGTGATCTTTCTGCAGAGCTTGGGGGTGGGGTGGTAGTTGTTTGTTTTGGGAAGCTTTTCTTTTGTTCCCCCTGCTGTAGAATCTCCTGTAGTCCAGGCTAATCTCAAACTCCTCACCGTAGCCAAGGATGACCTTGGACTTCTGACCCTTCTGCCTCTACCTCTCCAGTGTAACTTCTGAACCTTCATTGACTGAAATAGTAAATGTCTCTTCCAAGTCTCCCTCATTAAATTCTAGTACAGAGTCCATAGAAATGTTGGCGAAGCTAAGCACATTTAAACCAGAGGGGAGCATATCTTCTCTCCATGGAGACACATCCTGCAGCAAAGCAAACAAAGCCGACTTTGCACCAGATACTCACGACTTCGTTCTCATTTCTAAATTCATCTATTATTTGAGTAAAAAAGTTTTCTTTCACAATTCTTGACTTTTATAGCCAAGACCAGTTTAAAATAATGAAGGTATACCTTCAGGAGACTGGCTTTGTCAGTCAGTTAACTAAGTAATACAGACATCACTCAGAAACCCACCGCCTAGACAGAAAGGAACCCAGTAACATAGCTTATAGGCAGTCTTATAGCCCTAAGCTAGATGATGACTCTGGGTCAGAAGTGATTTATCCTATCAGAAAATAATTACCCAGCCTCCTCTTCGAAGCCTCGTTTTGGCCCTTTCCCCATTTCATCTCAAGGACAGCCTTGAGAAACACCTGAAACTACGCCATCCTGGGAACCAGCATTGATCACAAATGCAGTCATTGCGGGCTATGGTGGCGCGGGCTATGGTGGCGCGGTAGTGAGTGCCAGGGAGCTATGGGATAGTGATGTCTCGGGGAAAAGACCCGTCCTACACTGCCACACACGCAGCCTTTCATATCTGAATGGGTTTGACCAAAGTGAAGCAGATGCAAGACATTCTAGCATCCCGTTTGACAAGAAATTACAGGTGAATAGGATAGGTGAACAAAACTTAAGTTCCACAAAAACATAATAAAAACACTAACGTAAGGGCGTGTGTTGTGATCAATTAGGGCAGGGTGGTCACCGATTATGCAAAAGTCCCATTTGTGACAGAGGCAGCAGGACCTTCCCTTGGCCACTATCTCAAAAGCAGCGTTTCCCCTGTGTTCACTGACGCCCTGCACTCTGACAGGGCGCTTTGAGCTTCCCCCATTAAATGTATCTGGTGTGGACCTCGTCTGCACTTGGTGAGGGGTGGGGGAGGTGCATGAAAGGGAGGGAGTCCAGCACACCGCTGAGATTATTCATTACTTTTCAAACCCACAGCTGTTTCTGCAGCATGCACATGAAAGACTATTACACTGCCCATTTTAACTGTTTTGCTGTGTTCCTGCTTTTTGACTCTATCTCGGCTTGGAGGGGGAGACCCGCGCCATGGCCGAACAAGATTCCATACCTGAATTGGAGGGCTTGGAGACTCTTCCCTTGGAAACCGGAAGTAACAATAATTCCAAGGATTGAGGCTGCGCGGGCGGAGGAGGTGGTGGTGGCGGGGTGACTTTTTCTGGCTTCTTCTCAGAAGGCGGCAGTGGTAGAGGGTCATCGGGCAACAAGGACGACTTCTCAGCCAGGAGGCTCCCCGCGGCCCTGGCGGCCACCTCTTTCAGAAGGGCCGCAGAGGACGTCATGGAGGCCAGTGACAGGAAAGAGCTGGCTGGAGGTGGGTGCTCCTGACCAGGGGTCAGACTTCTCTCGCTCACTTTCTTAGACAAAGCTGCCAAGGTGGAGCTAGCAGACTGGGAGCTGAAGGGGGAGGAAAAGGACTCAAACCTCAGGCTCTCCTCTGTCCGGGACAGGGACTTGTCCTGCAGAACAGCATTGGCTGCCGCTTTCAGTTTGAGGATGGCCGAATCTGGGGACAGGCCGCAGGTGGTGGTTGAGTTCGGCAACCACTTACCTTGGTTCCATATGAAACGGTTACTGGGGGTATATTGGTCACTCTGATCCTGCTTCTCGGCCAGCTTCCTGGCCAGGACACTGAGTTGCTGGGCATGGTGGGAAGGCGGGGAAAATGACAGACTGGAGCCAACATTCACGGGGGACTCTACCCTGCCATTGGCTGTGGCATCAAGTTTAAGGGAGCCGGCCTCCAGCAGCCGCCTCAAGTTGCTGCTCAGAGGTTTATTCGAGCTAGGTGGGTCATCGTCACACACAGAAGACACTCCAGGCGAAAGGTGGTCTTGACACTGCAGTGAGTCTCGAAGGACCTCACCGTCAAGAGCTACCAGTTCCAGCGTGTGGCTGCTGGGGGTGGCACTGCCCAGGGAGGTGTCGGGGGATGTGGACTGCTCTTGGATCCGGTCCTCCAGGGATAGCGCATAGTTCTCCTGGACTTCCCCATAGGATGCTTCTGATGGAGTCTCAGAGGAGTTCCCATACCAGTGTTCTCCTTCGCTGAACTCGCCCTCCGCCTCGTCCTGCCTACTAACATCTGGGGGATTCAAGAAGACCAGGTTATGAGACAGTCACAGGGGGGTGGCGGCATGCACTCTCTTCCCTTCTACCCAAGAACCGCACAGAAGCCAGCATCGCCAAGAGCCCATTCAAGGCAAGCACGCTCAACAGGCAAAGACAGAAACGCCAGCGTTTCTTTCCAGCAGTGATTTGGTACGAGCTGAACCCAACAGAAAGAGGAAAACACAACCAGCAAAGAAGTGCCTCAATGAAAACCCCACTGCTTTTCACGAATGGGAAAACAAAATAAACCCAAAGGCTTGCAAACACCAAGCAATTACCCTTCGGATAGTGTCAGCACTGGGGAGCAGCCGGTCTCGTCCCACCCTCCCCACCCCTGCCTGTCCTAGCCCAGTGATCTCAGGCAGATCATCTAGATGGTTTGAGGCTCCATTGCCTCCAGTGTAAGATGCAATCCAGTTTTTAAGAAAGCGCCCCTGAACATGTAATCACTACCTGCCACACTCTCTCGGTCAGTTGTGAAGAAGCTTAAGTTCCAATAAGCACGTGACCATGTTGTGAAAACAGAAAGTGCTCCATTAAATCAGATCTCACTCGCAAACACTGCTTGCATTAGTGCCTTCCCGAGTGAGGTGTGCATCCAGGGTGTGCATGCCACTGGCGTGGCAGCGTTCCCACTTCGATCATGAACTTCAGGGCAGTGACTAGGAAGCTGTTTCTTTATGCCTCTAAGAGTTCTTAGGAGCTATTTTCTATCCATTACTGTGGCCCTGCCCCCACACCAGGCAGGTGGAACTCCACATCTCACCTCTGTGACATTCATCCGGAAGGCCCTTTTCCCAGAAAAGTTGGTGGTCAAAGTCCACCCATCATCCTTCACGCCGAGCTCCAAAGGTTCTTTCCTTACAGAATTAGTCTCTCCTTCTTACTCATCCATTCAATAAATAATTACACTGTACTTAGTGTGTGCCAGACATTATTCTAGACTATTCTAAACCGGACAACATTTAACAAAATAACAGTCCTGCCTTACCAGAGCTTTCTTGTCAGCAGAGGAAGACTGATACTAGACTACTCTTAGTAGACGGTGCTGTGGGCAGGAGGGCGGTTAGTGCAGTGGGAAAAACGTAGACTGTCACAAAGAGGATCACGAGCCATAGATAGGAGGCACGTTACAACGTTAGAAAAGGTGGCAGAGTCCCTCACTGAGATGGTGACTTTTGAGCAAAGACATAAAAGAGTTGGGGAAGCTAGGAGAGCAGTCCAGGCATGCAGAGAAAGAACCACTGTGATTCTGCAGCGTCCAAAGAAGCTAGTTTCTAAGGGGCCGGCATGTAAGATGCACCGAGTGCTGGGGTGTGCAGCAGAGAATAGAGGTCTGAGGGGCAGGGTCTGCTTGCAAGGATGAGGACGATTTGAGTGAGTTAGGATGTCACATGCACATCAGTGACAAGCTGTGGCCTGGAAGCTGCAGGAGGACACGGGCACAGGCCTTGTGGCTTGTGATGCCAGGGATGGTCGCTCCTGCTGCATCACGGGAAACAGCTGCGGTTGTAAGAGCAAGACAGACAACCTCAGGGACTGAAGCTCGGGGTGAGGTGGCAGTGGTCCCTTCAGGTGACAGCTGGTGGCCAGATTCCAGGGCATTTTAGAGCTTTGCTGAGACTATCACCAGCTTCCCTTTAGAGGGGTGCTCCTTCGGGGCAGGACTGTGTCCCCTCACCTACATACCCCACTTGGAGTCTAGCAGGGAGTCTGGTCCCCAGCAGACTTCCACCAGTGTTTGGAGACTGCGCCAAATTCCTCCTGGCGCTTAGCTACGACCCCAGAGCACGCTGTTTGCTTTCAGAATGGTAACTACACAAGGAGCTACAGGCGAACCCACTGATCTTCCCTTGCCCTTCAGAGAGGAGCTGCCACAAACGACGAGTTCTCTCCCTAGGTGAACGTTCTGCAACTCCTTACCCAGGTCCTTTATTAACTTATCAAGAAAACGTGAAACATCAAATGGAATTTTTTTTAAAAGAAAGCTGCTAAAACTGTATCTCCTCAGGTAAAGCCAGTCTGGCTCCCTGCCATTTGCCATCATTTCCCTTTTCTCGGTTGATTCCTACATTTTCTGTCCATCCTGAAATCCTCATTTCCCCGATGGCTTCTAGAGTGGGGGCGCTTTTTTTTTTTTACCAAACCTCAAGTGGTCACCATCAACCCCAGCAACAAGGATAACTTATTGCAAACTACTGCCTTAGTTTCAGATTAAATATCTCATCCTTCAAAACAACAACAAACCACATGGACCTCTACTATAAACAGTGCGGAAGGTCAAAGGTCATTAGAATCACTACAGTAAGAACTGGCTGGCTCTCCTTCGGTCTTTATACATACTGTATGAGTGAACAGAAAAATACATGACCCAAGTGCTTTTGGGTTCTACTTTCATACTGGTGGAATAATAGATAGTCAAGACTGGTCCTGAGCCAACGCATTAAGAGTTAACTAAAATCCATGAAATGCGAGTTTTAAGAACCTAAAAAGTTACAGACAGGTGTCCAATCTTGTCATTTTACTGAGGTGATGAAATACACTCGTGGCAACCAATTAACTCAACACCATACGGTTCCTACTGTTGACATAAGAATCAAGGACCCAAATGTCTGGACACCTGGCCCACGGCTTCTCTGCTAACCACAGAGCCTGGCCAGGGGCCTCCAGGTGGCTCTGCAGGAAGTTCTCAGGGGCTTATTGCCCTCCCTGGCAGCCACTGCCACCTTTTCATTGCTTGAGTCACAAATCAGCAACGGGACATCCTACATAAAGACACAGTCACTCCCTGTGGGGAGGTGGCCTCCTGAGGGGAGGACCCTTGACTACTAAGGGCTCTCTCCACTCCCTTTTATTGTGCTAGCAGGAAAAGCTGACCTGATTGCCGCAGAACTTTAGTCCATCTAGCAAAGGGACACAGCATGGCTCCATTTTCCACCTGTCTGTACCCTCGGGGGCACATATACCCCTCCTGCAGCAGGTGAATGGGCTAGAGGCTAAGGGAGCTATCCAATCAGGGTAACCCTACCAAGCGTGAACATGACATCAAAGATCCTCAAATGAGACAAACAGCTAATATACCTCCATGTAAGGCCATCCTCCCAGTTTTGCCAAAACGTGACCCCTAAACAATGGTTACACGTGAAAGAAGAACTCCACAGAATAGTGTATGCCCCCTAAACGCCTGTGTGTTTCTCAAGCCTCCCACCTTCCATCCTTAGCAGATGCAGTGATGGAGATCCATGTTCCTCTGAACTATCAAAAAACTGGGGTACGTAGATCATATTAGTATTAATCGCTGTGATGGTTAATCTTTGTAGGTAACTTGATTGGATCTGGAATTAACTAGGAGAGACACCTCTGAGGGGGTTCTATGGGGTAGTTCCTGAAAGAACTGACTGATGGGGGGACACAACGAGGTCTGAGGAAAAAGAGAAGCTGATTTTGCCTGCCTGCCTTCGCTCTTGCTGCTGACTGAATCCACCTCATTGCTGCTACTGCTGCTGCTGTCCTTGACAGCTGATGCACCTTAGCTGCTTTAGTATGGACCAAAGACCCAGGATGCTCCATGCTCCCAGCATCCTCCAGTACTTCAGGGCCAGACTGGGACCGCAGAGGTGTCGAGCTTCATGCATTGATCAGCTACTGGACTCTCAGCTTCTTTGGTGTGAAGACCGTCATGGCTGAACTACACAGAAGTATCATGTAAACGAACCTAACAAGTTGCCTTTGTGATATACAATCATTCAGTAGGTTTTGTTCCCCCAGAGAACTCTTAGCAATTGTCACATAATAACTTCCTTGATGGTGACATTTCTGAAGTCTGAGCTATTCAAACAACCAGAGAATTTGAACACATTCCCTCAAAAGAGAAAGCACAGACAGTTGAGAAGAAACACAGCTGCAATTATTCTGACATCCTTGAGGTCGAAATCAAAAGTACAGGAGGCCTTTATAAAACTAAGGTTAGATAAGTAAGGATGTAAAGAGGTTGAGGAAAACCAAAATGCCCTCTCTGTTCATAAGACTACAGGGGTTTTCCCACAAAGGTAAATTCTTCATTAGTATTTATTATTTTGTCTGCAGCCTCGCCTCTATTTTCACATTGCGAACTGTGAAGCAGGGTTCATGGAGGCTGTGCTGGGCCAGCTGCACGGAGTTCCTGCCCCTGTGCCTCATGAGGAAAGACTCCCACGGGCAGGCATGTCACACTGTGCCGCTGTGCAGTTTAGAAGAGGGACCTGCTGGATGCCGCAAAGAGCAGGACATGTAATTCCTGACTTTCACTTCTCGGAATCCGAGAAGGCCCAGGCAGCAAGACACCTCCATCTTCTTGTCCATCAACCAGCAGGAAATCAGCCTAGGAAATCGCAGAGCTGCACAAGGTCCTGGCAAGGCTTCCTGCGGCTTTCACAGCTTTCTTAACCAAGGCATCCTGGGGAAGCTTCGAAATGGCCAATGCAAATAACTCCAGTAAACACATTATTTTTAACCTCTAAGGAAAAAAAGCAGTTGTTTCCATTGTTATCCCTCCAACAATCTCTGTCTAGACTGTCAGATTTCCACGGTTTCTTGTTGGTTTTACACAACGGTGTGTGGGTGCACATGAATGTGTGTGTGCATGTGTGTGTTAAAGAATCTATTATTTTGTCTGTGGGCTCCTATCCATTTTCACACTGAGTGCTGTGAGAAATCAGAAAGTCAAAGAATTAAGAACAAAAATAATGCAATTACCAAGTGAAAATATGCCAAATACATTTCTGTTCCTACACTGAGAATATTTCTTCTTTGAGTAACACAAAACAAGCTTCTACCACCCAACACATTTATCTATAATTTAGGTCTCAAGCAGCTACCTGGTAAGCTGATATCCAGACTCTCCCGTGCACTGAGAAGAGAATGTCTCTGCACCTCACCTTCTCCAAGTCGCAAAGTTTTTATTAGATGCATTTAATTGGGCTGACATTCAACTCGGGACATCCTCATTTAGAGAGATGGGGAGCAAATGGACCAGCAATATATACAAAATGCCTATTAATTTCCAGACCTGTGAGCCTAGCTTATCAGTCTATCTACATACCATCCTACCAGTGGTCCACACACACGGGTCCACCAGCCTCTTAGGACTATTAAAAGTTGGTTTAGGTCAAGGGTGAATGTATTTTACCCTCCCACAGGTATGTTCACCTGCTACCTACCAACCAGCTCATTTCCCTGTTAAGATCATCGAAGTCCCTCCCTCCCTACAATACATCTGAAGTAAATATCTAGACCTGCCCTTCAAGGTTCCACATCTCCATCAGCTTTACAACCGTACCTGTAATACTTGCTACAAATAAAACCGCCAGTTTTTACATGAAACATACAAAAGTGATGTGTAAAACTGAAGGAGCTGTACTACAAAAGCTATTGGCAAAACCAGTGCTGAATGCTGATTGTTCGGGGGTGGGTGGGTGGTTATTTGGCATTTGTTTGAGACAGGCTGTCAGGTATCCAGGCTGATCTCAAATTCGCTGTGATTAGATTTACTGGTCAACTAGACACAACCTAAAATCACCTGTGAAGAGGGTCTCAATAAGAGTTTGTCTACATGGGGTTGATCTGTGGGCATGCCTATAAGGAGTTGTTTTAATCAAGTTAATTGATATGGGAGAAGCAGCCCGGAGTGGGCAGCACCATTCCTTAGGCAGGGTGGTCTAGAACTGTGTGTGAGTCATGCTGAAAGCAAGGAAGCACGATCTTGACTGCGAGTGTGACGGACAGGCGCCTCGAGCTCGTGCGCTGTGGCTTCCCTGCAGTGATGGTTCTGGTCAGGATGTTACACAGAAGTGAAAGTAGAGAGCTTGCTGTGTAGCCCGAGAATGACCTCCTCCTGCCTCCAGTTTGGGTGCTAAGATCACAGATGGTTGTCATACCAGTTTGCGGTGCTGAGGATATAACCGGGGCTTCATACAGGCTAAGAATCGGGGTACTCTACAAACCACCAAACCTTTATAATAGTGATTTAACCCAACAAAGATATCAGGGGACATTCTCAGAATTCACATGCCCCAAAGCCGAGCCTTAGTTCATAGGCCCCAGCAGAGCAAAGATCGCACAAGGATTCAAATCACAAGGCTGCCCCCAACACTGTGGTGGGAGCCCTCAAACTGTGGCGTGGTAAGAGGAGCAACTAGTCTCAACAATCTCTTAGCTTCGGAAATTTGTACTAGATGTTGGAAAACCATCCACACACAGGCTTTTACCTCTGCAAACAACCAAACTAGAAACACCTCTTTTTGTGAATAAGGCTAACCCGCGGGTAGTTGTATTAAACTGAAGGGAAGAAAATGTCTAGATTCTGCATTCTTCCCATTTGAAGACCATAGTACCACACTACCTACTGATTCACCAAAGGTGTCACCTCTGTTTGTTAAGAAACCTCACCACTGCCCGGTGCTCTTAGTGAGCAAACTCCGGCTGCTCTGGGGGCGGGGAACCACAGCCAGGTAGCAGGACTCTCCAGCAAGAGCATGGAGGATTGTACCGCGCAAGGCGAGGGCCAAAATAGAACTGGGATCTGGGAGGTTTTTTGCCGCACCATCAGGAGGCGTTCTCCTTAGCGCTCACACAAGCTTCTCCGACCACTTTTCCCAAGAGGCTGTAAACCTGGCTGCAGGCGTTTGGATTTTCACTCTCCGAAGGATCCACTAGTAAAAGGTCTTTCCCCCTCTGATTGGCCTGCTGGCGATCATTTCCCCTCCCTAAGCCTATCACTGAAGCCAGAGGGCGGGATCTGGTGGGCTCAATGTGGGTCACCGGAGAAAGGCCAGGGAAGAGGTGCCAGGAAGACAAAGGCCACCCAGCCACTCCGGGCCGGTTAATAAGTTTCTTCTGCGGCGTTCAGAGCTGCTCCCCACCCACCAGTTTTATAAAATGAGCACAAAACACATCTGCAGTTGGGCCTGGCTTTGTCTGCCAAAGTCTGAACTATCCCTCTGGGGCCCGAGAGCCTCAGGATGCTCCCCACACCAAGCGGCCTGAAAGGGAGGGGCCCTTGGAGGTTTTCCGGGCTTGGAGTTCTCTGTGATAAAGCCCCCACCGGTTTCAAGAACAAAGGTTCAGGAATCACAGGTGCCTAGACCATCCGACAGCTGTCAGCCAGGCCAAGAGGGAAACTTAAAAAACTGCCAAGGTGGAAAGACAACCGTATTCCTGACACCAGTCCTGCTGAGAGCCAGCCTGGAAGAAGCACCCGCACCTGAGACTGCAGAGGGGTTCCTGGACAAGACTGCTAAGTACACACAGCACTGCCTGCAAAGTATGATGTAAATTCCCTTGGTGGAAAGAGGTTAGCACAATGAACGCATCGCGCCTTGCCTTTGAAATGAATTCCAAACCAGTGGGTAAGCCAGGTTCAACACTCTCCGATAAAGGGCCTGGGTACATCTTTCCATAGTTAAGGAACCAGACAGCGCCTCCATCCAAATGCCCATCTCAACACAGATGGTCCACCTCTCTCTCTCTCTCCCACACAATGGCTGAGAGCCTCATCAAACCTTCCTGCCACCTTTCAGGGCTCACACCACACATCTCTTCATTCATAGGTTGTTGGTTCTGCCTTGCACCCGCACCGCCGTCTTTGGCAGTCTTTCCCCACCTCTGCCAAGACACCCAAGTGCACGCCTGCCCACTCCTTGCCGGGGCCACGGAGCAGCTTTGTTCTAGTTGCGAGCGTCAACCAGCAGGCAGACTAAAGTTTTCACGAATATGTTATCTCCCAGCATTCTCACCCTCAGAGTCTCCACGGGCTTCTTGAGCTGCTCAGGGTGCATTCCCAGACCGTGGAACCCCATGTGGCTGCACAGCTGAGAGACCCAACCCCTCCCTCAGACGAGAGATGTAAGCTCTGCCAAGGGACCGCTGACCCGCTTTCTCTCCCAAATCCCATGTGCCTAATGCCCTCATGTTCTCCGGGTAACCCGTCAAACAGCAATGGGGAAAGCAGATCTTCGGTCCATTTGTAGCTGTGCCTCTTGGAATCGTGTCTAACACAACGTAGACCCTTAATTATCCCTTCTCTAAGGCACGGACGCAGAGGAAGAACGGCCTTAAGAGCAGAGAGATGGCACCTATTAATAACAGAACTCAAAACCATTTTCAAAAGTAGACTCTCAAACATGGAACAAAAGAAAGACTGTATTTCCCAAACTTTCCACCTAAGCTTCCTTCTCAGTGAAGAGAAGGCAGCAGCCACGCCCCTACCCCAGGGGTGGGGTGACTCAGAAGTCCCCCCCTTGAAGCTCCAAACGTCTTTATGTCTTCTGTTAGCAGTTCTATGGATTCTGCCTCTTAGACAGAGCTCTGTCTCTTTACTTAATAACACTGGGTGTCTCCTATAAACGACCAAAGAAAACTTTCTCAAGATGCTGCAGATGCACGCACCTAGTGGTGGTGGCGCACGCCTTTTATCCCAGCACTCAGAAGGCAGATCTCTGTGAGTTCAAGGCCAGCCTTGAACTATAAAGCTACAGATTTATATCAGGACAGACTCCAAAGCTACACAGAGAAACCCAGTCTTGAAAAACCAAAAAATAAAAATAAAAATAAAAAGATGCCATATGTGTCTGTGGACACCCACCTGCTTGAGAAACAAGAACACAGGAAATGCAGGGCATGGTGGTGTGTGCATGTATGTGTGTGTATACACACACACGCACACGCACACACTTGTGATACCAGCATCTGGGAGGTGGAGACAAGACACCTGGACATCTGGAGATCCAGGCCAGTCTGCTGCATGAAACACTGTCTCAAAAACAAACCATGGCAACAAAGAACATAAGAAAACACTCACCAGAGTCCATGGGTTCCGGGAAGGTGGACTCATTGCCCCTGCCGCTCTCAGCCAGAACGCAGAACCTGCCGGGCCTGTGAGCGCTGCCTTCAAAGGCCACAGCTAAAGCAGAGCAGCTTCTAGCCCAGGCCAGGAGAACTGCAGAGCATCTCGTGGATTCAAATTTTGTTTTACAGTTTTTGGTCCTAACGGGATGACCCAGAGACAACCAATGGCGTGCCCAAGGTCCCATAGCTGATAAACAAAAGCAAGACAGGATCCGGCAACCCCTCCAAACTCGAGTCACATACAGTATCACAGTACCTCTGCACGACTCGTGAGTGAGTAAATTCTGGAACCAGCCCTGGCACACCGCAGGCTCCCAGTAAAGATCTACTGGATGAGTCAATACAGCCCTGAAGATATGCCTGCTACCACGGTAAACATTTGATGTTAGCAAATTTCGTGGGCAGCCAAGGTTCCAAAAACGCAGCGGCTCACACATTCACTCTTATTGGATGACATAGCCAAGTTGACAAACAAAAAACCCAGGAGCATTGTGACAAAAGTAAATTTTTCGGGTAATGAAAAATTACCAAAAGATCCAAAAAAATTACCAGAATTTACCAAAAGACTGAAGATCATCAAAGACACAATACTTTTTTACAGTTCATTTCGGTAGGGTTTTAGAATGTGTACGCGACAAACATAAACCTTGACAGGTTGAGATCATCATGGTGTTTCTAAGATAGGTGCACCCAGACGCTACTTAGATTGCCAGGATCTTGCACCCATATTAATTAATCATCTTCAAGAACCTGTGGACTTGTGGAGGTTGGAGGTGGATATACGTGCGTGTCTGCTCACACACCTACGGATGCAGGTGTGGAAGCCAGGGCATTGCAAGGAGCATCTTCCTCGCTCACCGTCCAGCTCCCTTTTGAGGCAGGGTGTCTCTTACTAAATCTGGGGCTCAATGCTTTAGCATTCTAGAGATCCTCCTGTCTCCACCCCCCCCCCAAGCACTAGGGCTACCAGCATGCTCCACCACGGCTCTTATGTGAGTCTGAGGTCCTCAGTCTGTGCAGCAAGTTTGTTGCCTTGAGCCATTGCCCTAGTCCCAACCCAAGATTTCTTTAATAGCCCCTTTGACCACTTAGGATCTGCACTGCACCCAAAGCTGAGGCCCTCTCCTCTGAATTCGTAGTCATTTTATTTTGCTAAGCAGGTGGCAATCACTAGACGCACCGAAACCGTGTGCAGGACTAGGGTGAACCCCCAAGCCCGCTCGCTGCCTTGAGTTTTGATCCTTGGGACCCACATGGTGGAAGAAAAGAATGGACTCTCAAAAGCTGTCCTCTGACTTCTACAAACATGCCAAAGAACACGTATCCACCACCACATACAACATATACACAATAAGTAAATTCATTGTTACGGGGCTCACGCCTTTAATACCAGAACTGGGGGAGAGGAGCAGGGACAGGCGGATTTCTGAGTTTGAGGCCAGCCTGGTCTACACAGCGAGTTCCAGGACAGCCAGGGCTATGCAGAGAAACCCTGTCTCGAAAAACTAGTAACAAACTAAATAAATAAGTTCATTGCAGTTTTAAAAAAATTAAAGCGTGTGCAAACTAGGAATAAATACCTGATGTCACAGGCTAAACTGTGTTCAAAAGATATGAAGGAACTAAGCAAGCCCAGTGCACATGAATGTGACCTTCGGTGAAAAGGGCTTTTCACATGGCCAAGTTAAGGTGAAGTCGTTAGGGCGTCACTCAGATCCACAATGACTGAGGTCCCTATAAATAGGAAGTATGGACGCTGAGGGAGGTGTGTGCTCAGGGAGACACCACGAAAGGCTGTACAGATGCTCACACAAGTCAGAGCTTCCAGAAGCCAGAAGAGGCTCCCACGGCAGTTCTGCAATGGCCTTCAGAAGGCACACAGCCCTCCTGACTCCCTGACCTTGGCTGTCCAACTTCCAGAACTGGAAGGCAACCAATCTCCTTTTGTTGTTGAAAACACTAGTCTGGGCTGGTAAGATGGCTCAGCAGGTAAAGGAGCTTTCAGCCAAGCCTGGTAATCTGAGTTTGATCCCCCAGACCCACAGGGTGGAAGGAGAGAATGAAGTACTAAAAGTTGTCCTGACCTTACACACATATGGTGACATACATATGCTCATGGATATACAAACACACACACACAAGTCCTGACCTCTGCACACACGATGACATACGTATGCTCATGAATATACATACACACACATGTATGTGTGCTCACAAATACACATGCCAATAAACATACACAAATAAATATATATTTTCAAAAGTTTAAAGTTGAGCCAGAGTTTATGAAACCGTTAAGGCAGCCCAGGAAATTGGCGTACTCAAGGTGTTCCTTTGGGTTCCAGAGGGATGGCTCAGCAGGGAAGACCACTTGCTGTTCTTCCAGAGGATCCGAGCTCAGTTCCCAGCATCTACATGGCAGCTTGCAACCATCTGTAACTTCACCTCCAGAGACAATGCGCAAGCACCAGGCGCATATATGATGTACATACATACATACACACATACAAACAAGACTCATACGCATAAAAATAAATAAATCTTTTTTTTAAATGATTGCTATGGACTTTTTCACAGTTGAAGTCTAATCTGTAGCCTCAGACCCTCAGTTTTGCTTTCTATTGTTATAAAAAAAAAAAAACCCGAGAAAAGCAACTCATGGAAAAAAAAAACGTTTATTTGACTCACAGTCTGTCACTGTGAGGAGGTCACGATGGCAGGAACAGCTGTCACAGAACACCCACAGCCAAGGGCCCACAGCACCCATAATGCGCACCTTCCACTTCTCATCTCATTCTCTTTCCTTCAGTCCAGGGTCCAGCTCATGCAAGGGGGCTACCCATCAACAGTGGGGGGCCTCCACCTTAATTAACCCAAGTAAGAAAATGCTTCGGGGCATGGCCACAGACCAACCAAATCTAGACATTTCCTCTGAGACTCCTTTCCCAAGTGATCTTAGATTGTGTCCAGCTGACAACTGAAACTAACCCTCATGCTTAGTGATGCCGTCTCTGCTAAGGTGGCCGTTTTTGCCCAGAACTGCCAGAAAGTCCATGGTATGAAGACTATCAGCATTTTCTTTCTGCCTGCCTCCAAACATCATTCAAGTGAGGGAGTAGAGAAAGACACTCCCCTGTGAGGTCTAGTTCCCCAGTAAACGCCACCCACCAACAGAAAGGAAAGCCAGGCTTGCATGCACCACAGCCAACACCTGCTTGAGGGATGGTTTACAACCCTGTGTGAGCGCACTCATGAAAGACCAGTCCAGCAACCCAGTTGTTCCGGTTAGTTCACGGATAGATGGCTCACTTCTTTACCCTCTCACACACCTTGATGGTACAAAAAGCATATATAATCTGTCCCCTCAAGCAATCAGAAATCAATTTACCATGGCTACCATGTCGTTATCAGAAACATTGTCTGCTAAGGCTGATAAATCGGTCAATTACCTGCTCCCTTGCCTTTTATTTCCTCTTGTATAAATGTTTTCATCCTAATATCACCAATACCTGTATAAGATGAGCAATAAATTACAAAATGACTGAAATCACCAGGAAATCCCTAATAGATCAAAAAAAGAACTTAGTCAGAAAAAGAAGACCCTAATAACACAATCATGAACTCCATAGTCTAAGAAATAGCATCCCATAGGTAAATGGCCAAGCACTGAAGTCTTAGTTTATGCATAAAATAATCAAGTGATTTGTGGGAGGTGTCCAAACAGTGGGGGCCTGACACACTTTACAAGGGAGCACACTCAAAGTCCCTCAGCCTGACAAGGGAAACAGCATACTATACACCTTTACCTCCTAAAAATACACATGCATTCAAAAGGGAAAGAGCCCTGAGAGATAAGGACCTGAAAGACAGAGAGAGAGAGAGACAGAGAGAGGAGAGGAGACTACTCTCTACATTTAAAAACATGACATAAGACGTAGATAAAAGATTCAGGGGAGACAGTCTTTCACCCACACCAGCCC
The DNA here is from genome assembly GCF_014885135.2 of Alexandromys fortis. Taxonomy (NCBI): domain Eukaryota; kingdom Metazoa; phylum Chordata; class Mammalia; order Rodentia; family Cricetidae; genus Alexandromys; species Alexandromys fortis. The sequence continues at coordinate 1,322,724 of NW_026068006.1, read as the reverse complement.
AAAAGATACGAGTACCATTGATTGTGGAAAAATATCTTCACTTGTTGGGCACAAAAATCCATGACAACAGACAACTGATCACAAGGACGCAAACTGAACTCGAAGCTATGAGGTAGGCCAACAATTTTAACCTTTACTCCAGCCAGGCTCAGAGCCAGGGCTGCTATCAAGCAATCAAATGCATCTTAGCTCTGCTCTTACTTTCTCCACTCACCTCCTGGCACACACAATCAGAGTCAAGGATGAAAGGCCAAAAGCCCACAAAAGTCAACAAAAACTACGACCAGCCACACTCAGGTGATCCCAAGGGCCAGGATGTCCTGCAGCTGTGCGAACACGTCCAGGTTTGACGGCTTCATCTACCTCGCCCTCTGAGAATGCTGGGGGTGTTGGGTATGGTGGTCCACATCCCTAACCAGATGGATCTCTGTGAGTTCGAAGCCAGCTAGTCTACATATGAGCTCCAGGTCAGCTCTACATAGTGAGATTTTGTTTCAAAACAAAGAGACAAACAACCAAACAAGCAAACAAAAGATTCCTGGGTGTGACTCCTGTCTTCTCTGGTCTCCCTCAGAGCTGCCTCTTGGGTTTTCACTGAGACAACTCTGACGCATGCATTACCTGCTCTCAAGCTCACTGACATGAGCAATGATGTTCCGTGGGACATTTATTCTGTTCCCAGCAAATCTCAGTGCTTCTGGAACTGCACCCAGCCAGTCCCAAGATGGGGAGAGGGGCTCTATTTTTGCCATAGGCAAGCTTCAGCCAAACGCAGATGTTCTAGAAACAACTAGGACATTTCTCTGGTGTGTGTGTGCACAGCCACATGGTGATCCATTGAAGTCATTCCTCTGGTGTGTGTGTGTGTGTGTGCGCGCACACACATGGTGACCACTCTCATCATTCCTCTGGTGTGTGTGTGCACAGTCATGTGGTGATCACTCATGTCATTCCTCTGGTGTGTGTGTGCACAGCCATGTGGTGACCACTCTCATCATTCCTCTGGTGTGTGTGTGCACAGTCATGTGGTGATCACTCATGTCATTCCTCTGGTGTGTGTGTGCACAGCCACATGGTGATCCATTGAAGTCATTCCTCTGGTGTGTGTGTGTGTGTGTGTGTGTGTGTGTGTGTGCGCGCACACATGGTGACCACTCACATCATTCCTCTGGTGTGTGTGTGCACAGTCATGTGGTGATCACTCATGTCATTCCTCTGGTGTGTGTGTGCACAGCCACATGGTGATCCATTGAAGTCATTCCTCTGGTGTGTGTGTGTGTGTGTGTGTGTGTGTGTGTGTGCGCGCACACATGGTGACCACTCACATCATTCCTCTAGTGTGTGTGTGCACAGTCATGTGGTGATCACTCATGTCATTCCTCTGGTGTGTGTGTGCACAGCCACGTGGTGACCATTCACATCATTCCTCTGGTGTGTGTGTGTGCACAACCACGTGGTGACCATTTGCATCAATCTCTTCTCTTCGTCACCTTTAAACTATAAAACACCTCTGTCTTATATGTGGATAAACATTCTTTCATCTCTATTTTGTCTCGCAGAACTCAGAACTGTGTTCAGTCCTCTGGCCGCACTGGCCAGGTACTATGCCTGATTCTGGTTGGCCAGCTTATCCTCCATGAATAACTGATATTTGAAAAGGAGGCTGGAAATGCACTGGGCAACGGGAAGGCACTCTTCAGAGAGATAAGAACTGAAAAGGTCTTCTGACATGAATATATTCACCTGATCAGGCCTGGCTTTAAATATGTATTAAATATGTATGTTTTGAAGTTACTGAGAGGAACCCTTGTTCTGTTCTGATTGTTTTCTGTTTTCAGTGTTTATACATTAAGATCGACAGAAGCCTACAACAGGCTCTCAGGAGTAGACATTCTTCCCATAGTTGCTGTTGCTGTGAGTGATGATTATAACCCCACACTCCCGAGGCAGTCCCACAGAGCCCAAGCTGGCATCCACGTGTAGCCAAGGATAATCTTGAACTTCTGTATCTCCTGCCTCTACCTCCTGAGTGCTGGAGAAGCTAGCTGTTTGATATTCTGGGACACGCATCCAAGTTCCACGTAGTAAGCTACATTTCCAACCCTAAATAAACTTTTAAAACTATAAACACCAGGCCAGAGCAATGGCTCAGAGGGTGGAGATAACCTGAGACCCCTCCCCACCCACGGTGGTCCTATAGTTAAGAACAAGAAAATGCCAAAGCAGAATGAATAGCATTCAACAGAACACCTTTAGAATCTCATTTAATAAATAAGCAATAAATAGAATAAAACATACAACTTCAAGAGATGATCAAGTGGTAAAACCCAGACCATAAGATGTTTATTTAGCTTTAAAAAACATCCGCAGAGAACGAAAAAGAGTGCCTGAGCAGAACCTACGCAGTTCTGAGCCCAGAGACTCTCCATGGAATCTCAGCTTGCCATGCCTCAGACCCGCTTGACCCATGCGCTGCTCCTCCTCCATCTGTAGAATAACTAATCAATGCCTGAAATTTGCTGGTCACTGGGAAGATGGACCAGGATGACCCAGAAAAGCACCCGGCATCAACCTAGCTCTTGTGTGGTTTCCCTTCTCTCCTCCCAGCACCCAGGCATCTGGCCTGAGTGTCTACTATGTCAGATTGGGCTCTCGGCGGCTGACACTGCTCCCCGCGCTGGATCATGGTCTTCTCAACCAAAGGAGACAGGAAACGGCTAGCTGTTAGCAACCATAGAATCCAGATGCCCAATGTGTCCAGTCATCAGGAAAATCTTACAATTCTGGCACAGTTTGAATAACGGAGGGGGAACCTTCAGCTCAAGCCGTGCCAGAGGCTTCCAACCACAGGCACTCCCTCCTGCACGGAGGCTGTGGTGGCCCTGGTGGTGTGGGCCATGGCCTCTGCTCTTCTGGCCCGGTTTTCTCCTGAAGCATACGACTTTCTCCTGGCATCTCCAGGCCACGTTCATGAGCATGGATGGCATTGTTCATCATGTGCTTCCCAGCCTAGTTACAATAACTTCTTCAAAAACCATTACAAATACTTCCTACCTTTGCTTGAGAATCTTTATTCTCTCTTTCCCTTCTTCCCTCCCTCCCTCTCTCTTCATTCCTTTCTCTCATCTCCCCCCTCCCACTCTTCCCTTCCTTTTCCGGTTTCTTTTTCAGCAATTCCATGCATTATTTTCTATCTCTTTGACTTTGCAACTTGTTTTTAACCCCTCCTTTTATTAATTGATTATCACCCACCTGCTATAGAGCAGGCACTATTACATGTATAAAAACATGCATAAAAATGAGCACTTAATCCATGTTCATAAGTCCATCCACTAAAGACAATAATAAACACACAACAGGAAGTGAACCGGGAAAAAGTTGCCTAATTCTGCCCAGTGGCTGTAACCATGGAGGAGAAAAACAAGAAGGGCCTCTCTGCTCTCTGAAGCCAAAGGAGAACATTATCAAGCCAAGCAGCCACCCAGCCACTCTCTAAGTGGAGAAAAGAATATGAACATAAAAAGGTGAATGGGGCATGAAGTAGGGATTGCAGAAGCAATCACTCAGTACACATGAAACAAGGGGTACATAAAGAGGAAGAGCTGCAGGGGCTCAGACAGTGTCTTTAGGGTCTAGATGGTCAAACTTCATTTTCATGCAGAGGCCTGAAAGAGCTCAGGGCCGACCTGAGATAGCAGCATGAAGGGTGGATTATAAGCCCTGAGATAGGGGAAGGGAAGATGGAGCCTAAATAAAAACATATGGGGAAAAGCTACTCACTCATCAGGGAGAAAAGTAAGAGCATCCATGGCAGCAATGCCGGAGGCGGGTGCGTGATGTTAGCAGAGTCGATACGACTGGTGACCAGTGCAACGAGACGGATGAGACAGGGAGGTGGGAGATGTGTCTGAACTCTGAGGACAGCATCCCAGGAAGGAAGAGAAGGAGGGAAAACCCGCTGCGTTCTATCTCGTCTATGTAACTATGAAACCTCTGAGGTAGATGAGCTGGACGGGCAGCGTCTTACTTGGGATTTATGACTAAAACCAACTTGGGGAGGAAAGGACTTACTTGGCTTCCATATCCTGAGTCAGAGTTCATTGAGGGAAGTCGAGGCAGGAATCTGAAGGCAGGAACGGAAGCAGAAGCCGCGGAGGGACACTGTTTACTTAACTGTTTCTCCTGGCTTGCTCAGCCGGCTTTTCTATCACTCAGGACCATCTTCCCAGAGTCAACACAGCCCACAACGGGCTGGGATCTCCCACGGTTGACGAATCAGGGAAAGGTTCCACGGGTCAATCTACAGGGGCCACTTTCTCAGTCAAGTTTCCCTGTCTCAAATGACTCTAGGTTTCTTCAAGTTGACAAAAGACTAAGCAGGACAGGTGGTAATCAGTGGCATTCACCTTCAACAGAGGAGCCAGGAAGTCACCGGATAACGCAGTGCATCTTTACAGACCAACAATACTACACTTGTATTTACAGAAAAAAGGTATGTTCATTTAGTGAGACCCTATCAAAAAAATAATAAACAAACAAACAAAAACCTGTGCTAGTTTCACTTAAGAACGTCCGACAAAGCGGTAAAAACTATTCATTTTACTGAAAACTGATCTTGGACTAAATATCTTTTTGATGTTACAGGTGATGTAATATTGTACGCAGTCACAGTTCTTTCTGCCGGTGCTGCGGTTTGAGGCTATGCTAGGGAAAGAATATGTATGGTTGTTTGCCTAGGAGCCAGCAAGGCACTGTTTTCATGGTGTATTACTTTTAATTGAAAGGATAACTGACAAATCACGGTCATTCAAATGTGGGCCACTGGCAGATTATTTCTTGCAAATGAATGAAGTCAAGCGACTACTTCAAGGAAAGGCTGACAGTGTTCTCAGCCAGTGATAAGATTCATGCTTTCATGCGACATTAAAATTTTGGAAAACTTGTTTGCTACACTATGAACCTGACAGATTCCCAATACTCTACTTAGAGACTTTTTCAGATAACATTCTTCCAGATGTAGATAATTTCTACTTTTATAATAAGACATACCAAAATTTCATAGATCTAGATAATGCAGGGAGTCGATACTTCCCAAATGTCCAATATTGACATTATATACACGGTGATCCGGTCAAAACACAGGACAGCTCGGCAGATTTGAATGTAGCAGACACGAAAAGTTCATTGCAATGTTTGGACTCAACGCTGCAAATAACTTTCAAGATCTCAGTGTGGTTCAGAGAAGACCCACAGTCACCTGCACAGGTGACAACGCAACTGTGTGATGGTTGACTTTCCTCAGTAACCGGTGCGACAGATTAAACACACCGACAGACACAATTATCCGCTGTCCTCTAGGGAGCCAGCTACTAGAGATGTGCAGAAACATACAAACACCGCTTACTTCACTCAAGCACTTTTGGGAAAAAATACATGCTTTTATTAAAAATAAACTACTTACAATTAACACATGCTGGGTTAAATTGATTATTTTTAGCAATAGAAACATTTAACTTCTCTGTTTCAATCTCTAATACATGGCAATACACAAAAGATCTTTGCAGCCTTCATTAACTTCCAGGGGGCTTAGAGAGATCCTGAGAATATGGGAAAAAAAACTTTCAAGGGAAAAAAGAAAAGGGAGGGGAGAGAAAAAGAGGGGGGAGAGAGGGGGGGGAGGAGTGTCTCGGCAGTGTAGGCACCTGGGACACGGTGACAGGCGCATCATATGCAAGTCTATGGAGGTTCTTTTTTTTTTTTTTTTTGGAAGATCTTCTTTTTAAAAGATTTATTTATTTATTATGTATATAACATTCTGCCTCCATGTAAGCCCACACACCAGAGGAGGGTGCCAGATCTCATTACAGATGGTTGTGAGCCACCATGTGGGTGCTGGGAATTGAACTCAGGACCCTTTGGAAGAGCAGCCAGTGCTCTTAACCACTGAGCCATCTCTCCAGCCCCTCTATGGAGGTTCTTAACTGCAGAAAGTGGAAACAAACCAGCACCCCTGCAGAGTTTCTCCAGTGTCCTATTAGAGCCTTGAGAATACCTACATGGATACGTCTTAGCAAGGCAGTCACGGAACAAGAATACCGAAGGCAAGCGTCCTGACACTACCACCTTTATAAATTTCGAAGAGAGTTAGAGTGCCAAGGACCAATTGACTGAAATTGGGGTAAAAATGAAGAGTTGTGGGGGTAACGGGGAAGGATACACCTGGACAGCCTCACTCATTACACTGCTTTTCCTGGAAGCCTCTCTTCACTGTGTTTCACTACAGATGTGTAAGTTAGACAAGTCTTCTTACAAGGCAATGCTCTAGACCTTTCTTTCCCCACATGTGCAGCACACATGTACAGGTACATGCGTGCATACGTACATGGAAGCCAGAAGTTGAAAACGTCTTCCATTGCCTTTCACTGTGGTTACTGAGGCAGGGTCTCTCACTGAAGCTGGAGCTTCAGCATGGCTGGTGTAGCTAACCAGCTTGCCCAGAAGGTCCCATTTCCACCTCCTGAGTGCTGCCATTGTAGGCATGCCCTACACCTCCCCAGCTTCTCCCGAGGGTGCTGTGGATCTTAATTCCGTACCCTCATGCTTGAGTAGAAGCACTTTACCCTCCCAGTTGTCCTCACAGCCCCTGAACTAGAACTTTCTGACCAATTATGCTAGCAGTGAAAGGGGGGCAAGAAGGGAAGCCCCAAGAAGCCCTCCTAGTGCAAGGTTCTCTTCCTAGATATCATAATGGTGGATCCACAGCCATTCGTCCTATGCTTTTTCAACTGAGACCTCTCTGCTTTGAAAGGTGATCTCCTTCATGAACCCACACCCTCCACCCCATTTTATCACAGGGAAGACCACACTCCATGGCTGATTTCTGAGCTACATGAAGCCTCCTCTCTAATCACCTTTGCCTGGCCTTCCATCTTTCTGTCTGGACCCACTGGTTTAGGAAAACTTCTCCTTTCAGTGGCTTCTTATTATCCTGGGTTCCTTTCAACCTCTCTTGGCTGCTGTCATTTCTTCTATTTGGAATGTTCTCTCTCCTCAGCATCCAAATCCACCATGTCCTTGTGGGATGCTCCTGATGCCACGAGCAGGAATCTTTTAAATGTCCCTCTTAGGCTATGTTCCCACAAACTTATACACAAACATTACAGAATGTTGTTCCATAAAAAGTCACAGAATACTGTCCCATGCTTGTTAGAATGTCTCTTTGTATGTGTCTGCTGATTGTATCATACAAACACACTATGGTGGGGTGTGCTTTTCAGAGTTCTGTGCTTAGGCCCATGTAAGCAGTCAACAGAACATGGGGATGCAGCTCCCACGAGATCTCCAGCGCCTGGCTCCACTGTCATACCTTGTGTCGGCCACAGTACTTTGGAAGACCGAAAAGCTAACAGTTCAGCTATTGAAAGAGGTGTCCCCAAGGTGAGAACGGCTTCCAGTTTTACATTGATAATAGGGAAGTCCGCAGAGCAACGCTTCCTTTATAAAATTCTTTCTCGCAAAACAAGGTTGTTTTAGAGTTCAATACTTCTTACCACTGCGCCCCCAAACTTAATAACAGAGGTCCCTAGAAATCCATCCCTGACAGACAGGTTAAGTGAACTTCTCCATACACACAGGATTTACCTCAGTGTTGGAGAGTTGCTGGCGCTTTGGGGGCAGGGAGCAGGGTTTTGTTTTGTCTGCATATTGATTGACTGATGGACTAACTTGAACTTATAGTCCTCTTGCCTCAGCCTCTCAAGCCCTGGATTACAGGTATATGTCATCACACCCATTGGAATGGGGGCTCTGTTGTTTGTTTTGTTTTTAGTATTCAATATACCTCTCTCTCTCTCTCTCTCTCTCTCTCTCTCTCTCTCTCTCTCGCTCTCGCTCTCACTCTCTCTCTTTGTCTCTCTGTCTCTCCCCCTCATCTCCCTGCCCTCTGGTTTTGTTTTTTGAGACAGGTTTCCTCTGTGGAGCCCTGGTTGTCCTGGAACTCTCTTTGTGGACCAGGCTGGCCTCGAACTCAGATATCTGCTAGCCTCCGTCTCTCCCGTGCTAGGATTAAAGGCGCATGCCACTACTGCTCAGCTTCAATAACACTTTCCGTCTCATCAAATAAAAATTATCCTCCTCGGTAACTTTCATCCGATTTGTCCTGGGACATTTTCTGCTTAGCAACTCCTCTGCTTAAGAAAACAATTTTCAGGCTGAACTAGAGCACCCACCCATCTCCTCTAGGCTCTTAAGATGAGGTACACCCCCCAAACTACTTGCTAAACTCCACACATCCCCAGTCCTGATGCGAACACCTCCATTCTGCTGGGGGACTAAAGGCAGGAATGTACAAGAAAAGCATCAGGTGCCATCTGAATGGACAACGGAACACAGACGACAGCCCGAGAAGGTCACTCCCTTTATCGCCAACAGAACTCCATGCCTTTGGCTGTAGATAGCAAGAATGATTTTGATCCACTCCCCCTTTCAGAGAAAGCACTCCCAATTGTTCAATACTTAATTCTTCGGATGATGACTTCAAGAGCTTACAACAATCTTCCTGCCTCCCTTCTGGTGAATAGTTTACCAGTTTCACTTTGACATTGGAGCATTCAGTCTGGGTTCAGTACTGGAGCTATGAGTCCATCCATTTACAGGAGTAATGGGAGCACCCTTGTTTTGAGTGCGGCCCTGAAATTCCATGAGGCAACCATATACAAATGCATCCATATTTCAAACAGATGCTGAATTTTAAATACTATTTCTTGACTGCAGCGGGGATGGAAGTTGAAAGAAGGGGACTTCATGCATTTTAAACATCTGCGTCTAGAGTTAATTAGTTATAGTAAGCATGTGCTACTTTTTCATTAAAAGCCAATATAAGAGGCTAGAGACATAGATCAGTGGTTCAGAACACTTGTTGCTTTTGCAGAGGACTGCGTTCAACTCCCAGCACCCACATGGTGGCTCACAACCGTTTGTAATTCCGGTGCCAGTGGATCTGAGGGCTTCTTCTGACCTCTGTGCACTCACATGGTGCACATACATATATGAGGGCAAAACATTCATATGCATTACATAAATCTTTAAAATCATGACTTCAAAGGAATGGGGTTCAGTGGCAGAACACATGCCTCGGGTGCATAAGATTCCAAGCTCTCCCCCCAAAAGTCAATACAGTTATTAATAAAGTCCACACTTCTTCCTATCCTACTCCAAATGACTGGCCCTCCTTAGACAACCCCTCCAGAGGAGGCTGAAGCAGCTTCTCACACATACCAGACCTTGATTCAGAGCTGGATTGCTTTTCATTGGCTCGATTTAGTCGCTCAATAGGTCCTCATCTTGTCAAAGATTCCTCTGGTTCCAGCTTTATCGAGACCATGGGATTATTAAAGCATCGTTAAACTGACATGGTCGGCACATGCATGATCCCGGCACTAGGGAAGCTGAGGCCGGGAGATCATGAGTCAAGGCCAGGAGAGCATAGTGAGTTCAGTCCAGACCACACAGCCAGAGTCTCAAGACAGAGACAGGCACCTCAGACCTGCACTATGTCTATAATGAGGCAGTCTAACCAAACCCAAACACTACTATAGAACTGTGAAATTTCTCCTCCCACAATCATCAGAAACCAAGTAACTATAATTTGATCTCTCCCTTTGAATAAGGTTGATATTCAATTCAACAAGTTCATAGTTGAAGTTCAATGTCTTCCAGAGGAGGCTTTTCTGGAGCATAGAGTCTCCAGAACAATCCTTCCTCTCATACAGCGCAGCTCCTGCTCTAAAGAGACCTGCTGGTCAGAGCGGAGGCCTAACAAGGGCAGAGGAGAAGCCTAAGTGTAACCCATCCCAGAGGCCACACATGCACTGAGCATCAGATCAGGCCCCTGACACACACTGCACGCCACCGTTTGACTAAGGTCAAAAGCCCAGATCTAGAATCTTCAAGGAAAGAAATACTATTGGTGACCGCTTTCACGAATCATGTAAATCCAAGTGTTCTGAAGACCACACAGGACATGATCTCTGAGCTACTGTGAAGCAAGACCCTGAAAGACCTGGTGGCCCTCAGCCGCTCAGGACCTATCGCAGGCCCTGCCTCTGGCAGCCCTGATGCAGCTAGCCTTGAGCTGCTTTTCTCTCTCTGACTCAGTTTCTCCCTTTCTGTCAATAACTGTGGGAAGCTATTGCCCTCCACCTGCTTCACAGGCAGATGATACCAGCGAAACAGCTTTCGGAACCAAAGCCATGAAAACAAGATGTTAGGGTAAAGCAGTGTTAGCCACTTCACACGGTGAAATTACTTCAGCAGCACAGCGGCTAAATAGCTTTCCCAAGGCCACAGAGCACAGAAGTCTTGGTGGAAAGAGAGAGAGAGAGAGAAGGCTGTGCTCTGGCGGTGGGGTGGACACATGTGAGGGACGACACAAACTCGGTTCTTCTGACCAGCGCAGGTTCTCCCTTGGGCTTTTGTTTACCAGCCTGGACAAGCTGGAGCCAGTTGATGAAGTCCCGGTCTTAAGATCTAACGAAGTATGGTCACTTACTTGCCTGGACTCAAAGCCTCATATCTTGGTGGCAGAGGTGACATCATCCCAGAGCGGGATAGTCCTGGCTAATTCAGGAATCCTCAGCTCTGGCTCTTCATTTAGATGTCTGGGGAATTTAATTTTACAAAGGTTGCCTCCAAGCCAAGTGAATTAAGTCTGGGGGTGTCTGTGTCTTCTAGACTCCCAAGGCTCACGGACAACCGCAGATTTGAGCTGCCTAACGGTGATCAGAAACAGAAAGGCAGTTTGATTATCCAAGCACAACGTGAGAAATCCCAGGGCTCCTCAGCTGGAATGCGGCCACCTCTCAGGTGTACCAGTGCCACCAGCCACTACGGAATACACACTACATGTTGGGCATGCATATAAAAATTAATGTACATGAACTCATGCAGCCCCCTCTTAGAAGCCGCCTTCAACCATTTTGCAAGTGAGAAAACCAGGCAGAGCCACTTGCTACCGTCCTAGGTAAGGTGTGGCATAGCCAGGACCTGGACCCCTACCTGGTGGTGCTTCTTGGAATCCGCCCTACATTAGGGTTCACAGTACCATTGACAGGGTGCTGTCAGAAAATGATTAAAAGATCAGAAAATGCTTCGCGAATGCGAACAGCTCCTAATCCAATTGCCTTCAGGGATGGCCAGGAAAGAGACAGGGGAGGTGCGCAGGTGTACCTACATATGGGGACATGGTGGCCGAGTGGCAGGAACTGTGGCAGACTGAGGAGCTCATGCCCTGGGAAGGAGACAGCCGCCACTAACTACAACAGATTGCTGCCATGTGGGGAGGTGGGCTGGTGCTGCCTGCAGTTCCAAGTGTTCAGAAGAAGCTGGAAATCTCTCTCTCTCTCTCTCTCTCTCTCTCTCTCTCTCTCTCTCTCTCTCTCTCTGTGTGTGTGTGTGTATAAAATCTCCAATTTCCAAAATGCTGTCTGAAGTTTTAGACATGGTGTGTGAGTCAGAACACACGAGAGTGGCTCCTGTCTGTGGCCTGTAGCATGAACGATCATGCAACAGACACACACCCCTCAAGATTTTCAGATCCGTGGGATATGCTCTGTTGGACTGGTCCCTGTGATTAGAGACAGGAAACTCACTGTCTCTGATCTGTGCCAGCTCTGAACCCATACAACATTTGTAAAACCCAGTGTCAATTCCCTCTCAGTCATTTTAATCCACAGACTGCCTGTTGACCAAATGGCGAACAAACCTTCATTAAACACCTTCACCGGAGGTCACTGTAAGAGGATTCATTGTCCTTACCTTCGAGTAAAATCCTCTCAAACTCATACGGCTATTGCACAACTTAGATATGATTCTGGCCAAATCACATACACAAAGCAACTCATTCCTCCAGCAACAGCCCTATTATAATATTGTTGGCCTGCAGAATAAGTGTTAGTTCAGCCCTGCAATAATAGCCTCATAAATGAACTTTACCATATTATATTGTTATTACTCACTCCACTAATGAGAGCCATGAAAAAACAGGACAAAAATTAAAAACACAGAAACTGCCACACAAATTTCGAGACTGGAATTTTGGCTAATCACAATCTACACATACAAACATGTTTCACGTGCTTCTGTACATATTCTACTGACTTCATTCTTCCTATGTAGCAGGCACTAATTAGGCATAGCTTTATATATATATATGTATATATACATAATATTTATATGTACTTAGACAGTCCTAATGATGACTCTAAAGATACGGGAACTGTTACCGCTAAAGCTGAAGAAACTGGATGACAGAGAAGTTAAGTCATTTGTCCAAGGTCACACAGCTAGCCAGTAGCAGAGCTGGGATCTGAACAGCCCCAGCACGAGAGCCTGTGCACTTGACCGCTCCCCCGTGAACTTCAAAAGCACATGAGCCCTTTGTTTTCACTTTACTCATACAGTGTGCAGCGAAGGGAAAAGAGGCCAAAGTCACAGAGGATATTTGCTCTCTCTCATTACAAAACAAGAGCTTTTTAAAACCCACCACCAGACTCCTTAGCTTGAGAAAACTCTCTCACCCTCCATAAGCATGGCAGCTTGTTTCAAAGGCTCAGAGAAGTTGAGTACTACTGATCCACCATGGAAAAGTTGTTTTCTCCTGGCCTTCCTCAGTCCCCTTTGAAGGCCAACTTCTCTAGAGCACTCAAAACAATCCACCCTGAGAGGCACACCTCTCGCGCTCACCTTTCTTCTCTTCCCTCACACCCCGCTTGTAAGGGGGTCTAGCCACTTTTCTGACTTGCACAAAAATTAGAAGGAGAAGGCAGAAGTTACTGGGGCTTGGTTTCACAAGCTCAGAGGACTCTAAATCTATTCCTTTACTGACAGAGAAATGGACTGTTCCTGCTCTTCCCGCCCCAGCACTGGGAACTGAACCCAGGTCCTCACACATCCTAGGCAAGCACTCTACGACTGAGCCTTTCAATGCCTTGATTTTTTCTTTAAAATAGAGGCAGAGTACCTGACCATGTAAGAGCCACAGAGGCAGGACTCTGGTGGCAAAGGCTGTCTTTGCTATCAGAAGGCACTGAACAGCTGAAGAAAATGTCCTTTTTAGGTATACAGAATCAAGCCACTTGCATCCTCGAGTTAATGTAACCTTAGGTCACTATTTGGAAAAGCAGAATCTCTAAGTCTCATTCTGACCTCAGATTATGGAAAGGTATCACTGTGCACTTCATAAATTAGCCACACTACAGTGTGTGTGCATATGTATACATTTAGGTTGACGTTTAGAAAATAAACAGCAATATGCACCCATGTGGCTTATGATGAGCATCAAGGTAAAGTCTGACTGCAATCTCTGAAGTTCCCTTGCATCTGCATCAAGTCTACCCAACAAGAGCCATCAGACAGGCCCCACTCCTGAGCCTACTCATACACTGTTCTCCAGTATCATAAACACAACATCTACAGACAGAGTAGAAATACCAAACTCACCAAGAGAAGAGAGACAGCGGCTAGGAACTTAGCCCATCAAACACTCTCAGTTGTTCCCCAGCGTCTGTGCATTGTGCAGTATTTTCTTATAAAATATGACAGAAGACATCTTGGCTACCTTTGAACCATAGAGCGCTCCGCACTCCGTATGAATTACTAAGCTACACCTTCCAAAGAAGGAGGCAGGAAAGAGTGGGTGCGAGGGCAGCAGCATTCACAAGGCTGAACCCCCAAAATGGAACTTTAATGAGTATATTGCCAGGGCCAAAATAAGTAATGAAGTCAAAGAAACACACACACACGCATGTGCACACGCACACACACACCTCTAACCGTAAGTAGACCCTATCTGAATTTCTTTCCAATAAGTAAAAACCCAAGTTCTATTCCTTTCCAACAGAGCCCTCAGCAGCGTAAACGCTCATTCTAGAACCCTTTAACATACCCCAAAGTCCCATTTTGTAGGTCACACTCTCATTACCTTGGTCTGCCACCAGTCTGATTAAATTATAGAAAATTACTGATATATCACTCGGAATAGCAAGCTCAGCACCAGGATGTTCTGTTTGTTGTTGACTCTCGGATCCTAATACTCCGCCAGAGATTTGAAAAGGAAGTGGACAGGGCGACTTCAAATGACGACTAACGGATATTTTAACTTCTTCAGAGTGAGATGGCATCATTCAGCCCCTGCTGATGGCCTTGGTCAGTAGTCATAGCACTAAGCAAGCCTCACACAGTGCAGCAAGGTGGGCACCTCCATCCTTTCCATCAGACCGTGGGCAATATATAGGCTGACTCTGCATCCTACTCTCCGAACAATGCCTGTATTGAAACTTCACCCCAGTACGATAGTGTCAGAAGGACGGTCTTTGCAGGGCGGCTGGGCCATAGGGGCAGAACCGTGACGAAAGAGGCCCCCAGCCACTTAGTCACCCCTTCCACCACTGAGTACACCAGAAGGCAGTACTGTCGGAGAAGAGACGGGAGTCTTTACCACATAACACCAGATCTGTGGTCACCCTGATTTTGAACTTTTTAATCAAAACAACTATGAAAAAAGTTGTGTTGTTTAATAAAGTATCCGACCAAAGGCATTGTGTTACAGTAATTCCAGTCACGGAGGACACATGCTCTTCCGATTTACACATGAGTGGCCAGAATTAGGGGCATGGGATGACAGAACTTTTTTCCCTTTTGTAAACTTTGTGCCCAGGCATGATCTGAACCCCAACTACTGGGATTATTAAATAAACTGCTTTGCCAACCCCAACCACCACCACATACTTCTAATCTAGCTTTATCTCCAAATCCATGTTGATACTAATTGATAAGCAACGTTTAAACCGAGGAACCTGCCTGGGTATCTCAGCGCAAACTCTCCTTTGGGCACACAACTATGTATGTCTCGTTCTGCACATCCCTCCAAGCACAGATTGTCCGCACCTCCCTGAGAGCCCCCTACCAGAAGCCATCCAAAGATTCTCAACTACAAAGTGCGCAGCGGCACTCGGGTGAGCAGAAAGCTGTGCACTTTAGACTTCTCCAGTGTGATACCCTCACCCTTATGAGAGAGACTTCTCAACTCACTCCAGCTGTGCCATCTTGACAGCGAGGCGGCAGCACAGATAAATTAAAAATCAATTTTTTTATTAGAAACTATTTTGAAGCATTTGAGGGAATGTGATTTTTTTTGAGCCACCTTCTGTATTTTAATGAGAAACCCCGTGATCTCCTCCTTACTGTGTTAGGGATGCATGGGTGCTCCTTTGGGGGAACAGATAGCAATGATCCCCAGAATCATTAGATTCTTCAGAGTCATTAGACCTGTCCGACAAGAGCTGTAAAATACTCTGCTACTTCGGACTGAAAGGGTTCCCCATGGGTTAGTCAGGTCATAGTGCCTGGTCACTGCAAAAATCAGTAAGAAATAAAAGCCGAGTTAAGTTCCTTTCCTTTGTCCCCCCCCCACACCACACAGAGACAGAGAGAAACTGACTCATAGAAGCATAAAAACAAAGGATCCAGTTGCTTCCCAGTCATTCTGCTTCCCAGTTTTACTAGAGAGCAGTGTTTGTTAAAGGAGAACACAGCAACCTGTACTGATCTTGATCCACGACTGAGTAAACAGTGAAAATACTGGAATAATAAAACAACTGTTTCACTAACTTTTTCTTCGTGCTCCCCCTAGGGAATAGGAATCGGGCAACTCCCCAGGGTAAATAGGACAGAGTCTCACCTCACCTGTGTGTATGGGTAAACTGAGGCTGATGGGGAAATTTTAAAGTGCCAGTTGCCATCGGTAAGGGGCTACAGATGCAATAACTGGACGAGAGTGACCTTCGTGGTCCCTCCCTCTTAGCTTCAGGATCCCACACAGAATGCTTGAGAAGTCCCAGTCTGCCACACAGCTTCCCTCCCTTCCTTTCATGATGGGCAGAGCTTCTTAAGTTACACTGTTTGGGATTCTGATGGAGGTGAGCACTTGGTTCAGCTCGAAGGCCTCTGGGCCATCCTTTGGAGCTGGCACTGAACTGAATTAATGAAAGAACTTTTGTGAACAAACCATCAACAGCAGTGGAGTCACATTTTAGATCCCCAAATGAAAACTATTGCATTAAACCAAGAAACAGAGGCCTTTATTTTGAATAATAATCTTTAAACGTAACCCTCAAATATAATGTAGACTTAACATTTTGGCTGGGTGGTACTTCCAAAAGTTAGTACAGCCCTTCTCTGTGACATGTAGACACTTCATCTCCATAGGACATATACCACATTTTCTGTGTATGCATGGAGACCCATGTAACATAAACTAATACACACACACACACACACACACACACACACACACACACTTACTTTTGAGGCCCAGAAGGAAATGACTACACAGAATTTTAAACCAGAAACTCAAGGCTAAGGTTAGGAGTGTCAGGTTAAAGGCTCGCCCATCTCCAAAGCTAATTCGGTTCTGAACAGTCCCAGGGGTGTCTAGCTGAACAGAAGGAACTAGGAAACCTTAGCAGGCTAGAGCCCAGCCTGGGGAATTGCTAGTACTCCGTGCCAGGAGCCGAGGCTCACCCCAGACTTGGTATCAGATAATACCAAGTGCTCGCCTGGATTTCCAGGACTAATCCACTCTACGATGGACCGTCCAGGTTCCCTAGTGTCTGCGCTGTCCAGTGGGAAGGCAGTGGGCTTTGCAGGGCCAGGCTGTTCCTGGACAGTGTTGTTCAACACGCTTGAACTCCACGCACAGAAAACATCTGTATGTGGCCGCGGTGGGCGCTCAACAGCTCTGCAGCCATACTGCGAGGGCCACAAAGGTAAAGAGTGCGGGCAGAAACGAAAAGCATCTAGCAGCACAAGTGTTGTGTGTGAGAGCGTGTGTACGTGTGTGTGTCTCACACACGCGTGCGATATTTCTCACGTGCTTACAGGTGCGCTTTCAGTTTTAAACCAACACACCAACAGTGGCTTTGGTAACTTCTGCCTTTATTCAAGTGCTCTTTGGCTTCAGAAGCAATTTCAATTTCTCCAGTTCCTTCATTTAGTCACCTCCTTGCCTCAACTACAAGACACATCACTTTTTTTTAGGGCCAACTTTTAGATCTGCCTCTATATAACTCCTTAAAACTCCAAGAGGACTTCTACCAGGCACCTTGAATCTCCAGACTCAATTGCATTTTAACCTTGATACAGCATAGTTCTCCCAGGGAAGGGGCACTTTTCTCACACATGAGTAACAGCTCAGTACTGAAAACCAGGACAGAGACAGCGACATTCTGTACTAGATGGAGTCTAACATTCACTCTTACCCAAGTTGGTATGCCTTATGTCTCTCTATCACTTTCAAATTTCTGGGATCCTCACTGGGCTCTTAGCAAGACCTGGGTTACTGTGCCTGACTTGCATAATACATCATTTGCCCAGAAACTGCTCTTAGTCAAAATGTAAATTGCTTATAAAACACGTGTAACACCCCCCCCAGCTTAGAAAAGGCAGAACATATTCACCAAAAAAAAAAAAAAAATCCATTCAATGCAAAAAGTGATGGAAACGCTTTACAAATTAAGGCTTCCCGGAAAAAAAAAGGGGGGGGGGATACGATGACACAGGTTTGCTGTGTTTCCAAAAGTAAAATGCTTCTGACTTAGGTAAAAGTACCTTAACGTGACTGCTAGAGAGAGGTGATTTCTTTTTAAAGTGGGAAGGTAATGGCATTCAATAAGAGAATGAGGAAGGAGCCCACTCTCAAAAGACAACTTCATCAACAGGCAGCAACCCGCAGGAGAGGCCCACCAGACAGCCGAGCTAAAATGGAGCCTGAATTTCCTCCCAGACTGAGGGTAGTCCCAGGAGGTCAGGGTCAAGGTCACCGGCAGGGCAAGCTGCAGCTGCCCGGCTGCTCTGGTCACCACGGGAGGGGCGGCGGTCTAGCAGCCTCAGTCGAAACTGATAAATCCCTTCACCTCTCCCACCCACCCTCCGCCAACATTTTTTTTTTAAGCAGGGGGAGAAGAAAAGAAAGGAAAATGACCAAGTAACCTAACCGCCCGGTTTCGCTCACAAGCTCATCAGCTCCCAAAGTTGCCATCTAAGGGCAAGTTCGCAGAGAACACTGAAGCCCATTTTGTGCGAGCAGGGCAAGCCTCCCGCCGTGGGGCCCGCCCGGGACACCAGCCTCCCCTCCCTGCCCACGCGCGTCCGAGGAGAGGGGCGCCCGGACCGGCCATGTGCACGCACACTTCCACCAACTGCTGTGAGTTTTCTGTGAATCGCAGCGCGGAGCCTCCCGCCTCGCTCGCCCCGACTGCGCCGCCTTCTCCTCCTCGCACAAAATTTTCCTGCACACACAACCGCCTGCGAGTGATTTTATGTGCATATATATTACATATGTGATATTATCCTCAGAACCTCTAGCGGGCAGGCGAAGAAAGGACTGCACGGGGGCATTTTTTTTTCCCTAAAGGAAGGGGAAAAAAAAAAAAGCTCAACCCGAGCCCAGTGCGTCGACTCCTTGCGTACCGGGAAGGGGGAAGAAAAGAGGAATGTTTGCGGAGCGGAATGCCCGCGCGTGCCCTTGCTCGCCACTCCGGCCACGGCCCGGGTGCTTCCGTGCCCGCCGGGGCCACGGCAGCCCCGCGGCCCCCTCGCGTGGGCACCGCCGCGGAGATTTCACGAGGGGGAGATCGATCGCGCTCGCCCGTCTGCGGCGGAAACACACACGCTCACACACAACCCGAGACACCATAACCTTAACCCTTCCCCCACCCTCCGTGAACTTCAGGTGACCGACCACGTCGGCCTGACACTCGCGCGGGCGGGCGCTCCAGCTCCACTCCCGCCCCCAGCCCGGGTTTTGCAGGATCGGGCTCTGAGCAGAGCCAAGCCGCCCAGGAGAGGGGAGC
>NW_026068006.1:1270290-1303767 GCF_014885135.2 Alexandromys fortis | reverse complement strand
GGGGGGGGGGGGGGGGGGGGGGGGGGGGGGGGGGGGGAAAGAGGAGAAACTGACCCTCCGTCTCCCCCGACCCCTCCCTCCGGCGCCTCCCGCGTCCCCTCCTCCCGCCACCCCGCCCCACGCCTTCTCCCCTGCCCCCTCTCCCCTGCATTCAAGGAGCCGGGCGGCCCCGGGGGGATATTTTTAGTTGCTTCTTTCTCCTTCACTTTTAGCTTCAGCAGCATCTCGGAACACTCCGAGCGGAGAGAGAGCTTGGGGGGACGAGGGGGGAGCCCGAGAGGGAGTGGGGGAAAAGTTAAGAGTCTCGCAAAGAAAAGCGGGAGGGCGGCGCAGAGGGACCCGAGGCGCGGGTGGAGGAGGGGACGGGGACCCGGCCGCGCAGCCCGGCGCGAGTCTCCAGTTGGCGTGTGTGGCTACGGCCAGGAGGGCTGGGATGCACTTTAGTCTCGGACTCTGCTCGGGCTGGCCAGGGAGGGGGGTCTACGAGCCCGAGTCGCCCCGGCTCCGTCTGCTCCGCCTGACCCCGCATTTTATTGCGGCCGGGAGCCCTGCTCCGCCCTCCCCTCGGCTCTGCAGGGACCTCGCGCGCCGCGCGCCGCCCTGGCTGCCTCGCCTCAGCCTCGGCGCGGCTCCCGCACCCCACATCCGCTCTGCTGCCCGGCCTCGCCCCCCCCCATCGGCCGCCCGCGCCCCCCGGCGCCCCCACACCCTCCTCGGCCGCCCCCGGCTCCCCCTCCGCCGCCGCCTCCACCTCCGCCTCCAGCTCCAGCCGCCCGCGGCTCCGCGGCCGACCCACCCCGGCGCAACCTTTAGCCGGAGACCGACCTCTCCGGTCCCCAGCCCGGCTGGCGGCCCCGCGCCCTCGCCCCAACACCCCCAATCGCCATGTCACGGCCCCGGCCCGGCGCGCGCCCCGACCCCGCACCCTCGGGCACCGGGATCCACACAGAATTTCTTTTTTCAAGATTGCAACCTCTCCCACCTCCCCCCACCCGCGACAAAAACCCGGCATCCACACTACTCCCCTCCTTCCTCCTCTCGCCCCCTCCCCCGCAACCCGGAGTGAGGAGGGGGAGGGAAAGGGGTAAAAAAGCCCGATCTCAAGGAAAAAGAGGGGGGCGAGAGAAAGAAAGAAAAAGAGAGAGAGAATAGAAAGGGCACGGGGCTGATCATCACCAACATGGCTGCCTCGGCATAGACCTAAACGAGGAGTAACCCGGGCTGTGTCTTTGTCAGTTTCACCTCTGTAACCCTAAACTAATGCAGAAAACAACGGCGGAGGCTGCGGAGGGGAAAGAGGAGAGGGAGGGCGAGAAAATGGCACGAGAGGAGGTGGAGAAGGGATGACTTACGTGAGGGAAGGCGCTTGGGCTGCTCCTGCTTCCTCCTGGGCATTTTCCCCCTTTTCTCACATTCTCCTCCTCGGTTAATGTGAGATCAAATAAACCCCCGTGGGGGCAGACAGGCAGACACTGGCAGGAGCGGGGAGGTAGTTGGGGGGCGGGCAGGGGGAAACCCCTTCTCTCCGGTGTGTGCAATGGGTTGAAGCTTGTTTCCTGGAGCCAGAAGAGGGGTTTTCTTCTTTTCTTTCCTTTCTTTCTTTCTTTTTTTCTTTTTCTTTTTTTTTTTTTAATTTTTTGGTCGTGCACCTGGCTTGTCCCCGAGCGTAATATTCTTCAATGGAAACGGATCTAATAGGTGTGAGTGTGTGTGTGTCCTGTGCTCGCGTGTGATGGGAGGTATAAATAAATGAGCGCCGGTGCGGCGGTGTCTATGGCCGCGCGCTGTGTCTCCGAGCCCCTAACACTAATGTCGGGATCAAAGGGCAGCGGCGGCGGCAGCACAGCTCGCAGCTCGCTCTCTCGCTCTCCTCTCGCGCGCTCTCTCTCTCTCTCCCTGTCACACACACACACACTCACACACACACATACAGAGGCACAGACTGAGGGAAAGAGAGAGCTAGACACGCGCGCGCGCGCACATACACACACACACACACACACACACACACACACACACACAGCAAAGAGGAAGGTGCCCTAAGGCTCTCGGGGCGGACTCAGCCTCGCATTTACAACTGCTCTGTCTGGAAAGAATGGGGGGCGCGCGTGCGGGGGTGGGATGGACTTCTTCAAATCTATCCCGCTAGTCGCCCAATCAAGGGGGGGGGTGAAAAAGTTTTCCCCCCGCTACTGAAACATTATTTTACAGATTTATTTTTAAGAAAATGGGTTGCACTAAGCACTTTCTTTTGTGTATTAAACTACATTTGGTTCTGTATAAAATTCCTCATGCCTTTGTCACTGGAAGATTCACGCTCACCCCATCACCTTGAGTCTGGAGGTTACAGACTCAGTCACTCTCTTAAAACAGTGCAATGGAAATAAATATTTTTTTAATTAAAAGATAGCATATGGTGAGATCAGTAGGTGAATGGAATGAATGCCCAATTTTGGAGGGTCCAGTTGAGTTTAACACTTGAAAACTCAGCCTAAATGAAAATTACAGGTCCTTGGTCAAGAAAGAGGAAAAATAAGATTAGGTCACTCCTGAGGGTTGACTTAACTGCAACGTGATATTCCTACTGTGCACACACAGCTATCTTAACTTCTGAAATCTACCCCCCTCCCAAGAACACAGGTAGCTGAAGTTCACCCTGAAGCAATCCCAGTGTGCACTCTGAGCACACTGCAACAGTTTTTATTAAAGCGATACACTTTCATTTCTTTACAAATCACACATCCTGCTTCAAAGAGACACAGGAAGAGGGAAAGCAGAAAAGGACGGGTCTCCTCACAAAAGGTGCTCGGCGAAAAGAACAGTTCTTCCTCTGACTGTAAGCCATTTGGATAAAAGTTCACTGGGAGGTTGTTAATGATTTAAAACTCCAAAATCTGCTACTATAATTGAAGTAAAAAAATTGGTCTGAAGAAGAGTTGTTTCATAAAACTCTTTGTAAGGGGAAACTCTGAACTCAGTGGAATATATTCTATGTCATGAGTCAGAGCTAAAAAAATAAAAAGGTGCGTTACTGAAAGGACATCTTCCCTTTTCAAGCTTAAAGAAAGCCTCTTGACTCATCATCGTATTATGTTAAACATTTTCCTACCAATTTTTAAATAGATGTTTTCATTGAAGAGGGTGGAGCCATAGTGAAGAGACAGAGCATTAAAATGGCATGCTCTAAGTTGATATGAGTAACTACTGGGACTTAGAAGTCTCCAGTGATATTAAAGAGAGCCATGGTGGTTCGGTTTAGGTACAACCTCTTTAAAAGTGGCAATTGAAACCGTAAAGGGGACTGTGTCTCCCCCGAAAGATGGCTTCCATTAATAATGAACTCTCAGGATGAACCCTTCCTTGTTGATGCCGACCAACATATCAAGCACCCCAAATGTTAAGGGATGTTTTCTAAAGCAAGGTTTAAATGTCTGCTAAAATAAGTACACCATAAAATAATTGAGTTTAAACTAGAGCATCAACCTTAAACCAATTCAAAAAAATGATTCTTAAAGAAATGGTAGTTAAAATCAGACACAGTGTCCAAAGCCTTTGATCCCAGCACTAGGGAGGCAGAGGCAGGCCTGTCTCTGTGTACTTGAGGCCAGTTTGGTCTATGTAGCAAGCTCTGGGCTAGCCAGGGCTACACAGTGAGACTCTGTCTCAAAATAAGAAAAATAAACAAACAAAAAGAGGTAGTTAAATTTCCCTGTGCTAGTATTTGAAATAGACTGTCTTTCAACTCAGATCAAATCCAATTGGCCGTGACTTGGACTGTGCATCAGGTTTGACGTTGACATATGAACTATCAACTGGACTTGGTCCTTTCCGGGCAGACTGCAGGGGGCTCTTCACACCTAATGACCACAGCTCCCCCAGCACCTTTACCTAAGGTGTCAGGATCACAGCAGCAAATGGGTACAACACCACCTTTGCCTGCAACTGCAGTGACCCCTCCCTCGCAGTGCTTACTACACTGTAATTGGAAACACTCTTTGGACCTTTCCTCCCTCTACGCTGAGTACATTTCCTGCGACCTTTTAAAGGCAAGCAGGCAAATGCTTTCGACTTTTAATTATATAGGCGTTTCATCAACAGCCAAAAGCATTTTAAATGGAATTCATTCATACCTCTACCTTTTCCCAAAAAATTATTTGAAGTACTACATAACAATAGGAAATAGAAATAAGCAGAGGGTGTTCTGTTTAAATAGCAGTTTGGTGTCTGAACGAAGGACAAGCACTCTTCAAGGTCATTTGTGTCCACCCTTAACTGCTATATATTCAACCAATGTTACTGTCGGACCAATCTGAAACATTAGGAAGATAAATAATGGAGATTAGCACAACAAAATTCAAAATCAAAATTTACTATGTTTGGATGCACATACCCATGAGCCATCAGTTTGGATTCTTATTCACCATAACATTAGGCTCAAATACTGTTTCGTTTCACTAGGCTTTTAAGACCATATATTTGTTAAAAACCATAGTACACTTTCTACCGCATTTCCATCATCCATCAAATGTAAGATTTATTTAGTTTCTGTTTTTTTTTTTTTTAATTGTGCATTCTAAGATGGTTCCTAAGTGCTGGCTCACAGGTGTAATTCTATTTAAGCCCCAGAATTGCTAACGGTGGGTAGACTGTGGGATCACAGCCTTAGAATAGTAGATAGTCTGCAGAGGGTCTCAGGGTCACAGGAATTTTATGATGAGAATGAGGTGATGAGCCTGCTGACTAGACCGGTGCCCTAGGTTCTGTCTCTGACACCTACTTGGTAGACCAAGGGAAAACCACTTTCATCAAGTTCTTCTCTGCCCTGCACATGTGTGCCATGGCGTTGCTACAACCCCAATGATATCAATTCACTAATGTTCTTAAATTTTTTATAGTAATATTAAGATGCTGTTTGCTCTTTTCTCCATGTAGGCATTTGTAGTAATGAGGTCAAGGCAGTGATAGGTAAATTGCTCGCACCTTGGCACAAATCAAGGCAGGGGCCCTAGAATTTTGATTAGTCTTTCTATCCTTCACCCCATGTACTCAGAAAAAAAAAAAAAAAAGGAAAGCTCATTTAAGGATGTCCTTGATGGAGCAGTAAAAATTACGAATTTTCCTAAATCTGAACCCTTGAGACCCGACTCTTCCTTGCGACACAGTAATGGGTCCAGCAAGCACTCGGCTGCTGCTGAAGTATGTGAGTGTCCATGGGAAAATCACTCCTCTGCTGCTGCTGAAGTATGTCAGTGTCCAGGGGAAAATCGCTCCCAAGATTGTTGAAAATAGTCTTCGTTTTTCTGTGGGACATTATCTTTACTTGAAAGAATGATTGGCAGACAAACTTGGGTTTTTCTCAAAAAGAAAAAAAAATGCTATTTTCTTGTAACGTCAAGGGAAGCAGGGCACAGTATTTCTCTAGGAATGACAGTATTTGTAACTACAGTAAAAATTTGCACGACTTGTGATTGTTACCGTGAACTTTGCAGCTTTCTAACACTGTTTTATGAGATCTATGGCAACATTAATAAATGTGACTTTTTAAAAGTAGTGTAAACATTTTGAAAGATCCACCTAGCTCAGTTTAACTGACATACTGCAAATATTCAGTGCATAATGTTGCTCAGTCAAGGCACTGTAGAAAATCCACTCAGAAATGGATCCGTGGATTTTAGTGCAAAAGAAACTAGGCAGCTCATTGATACGGTTTCAGATTCCATGATCATGACTTTTAAGACACCACTGTTCAATGAACTTAGAGTAGTATCAAAGAAAGATGTTCACAATCATTTAACAAGGTTATTATTATTATTATTATTTTGATTTTTGAGACAGGGTTTCTCCGTAGCTTTTGGTTCCTGTCCTAGAACTAGCTCTTGTTGACCAGGCTGGCCTCGAACTCACAGAGATCCGCCTGTCTCTGCCTCCTGAGTGCTGGGATTAAAGGCGTGCGCCACCACCGCCTGGCTAACAAGGTTATTATTAATTTCTCCCTCTTTTAGCTACATATCTGTGTGAGACTAGGTCTTCTTCATGAAAATCTTTCTTTCCTTTTCTTTAGATTTATCTCTACTTTTATTTGTTTATTTTTAAAGGTTTTATATTTATTTCTAATTATGTATGTATGTGTTTCTAGGTGTATGTACATTGTGAGTGTAGTGCTTGTGGAGGCCAGAAGAGGGCCCTAGATCCCCTGGATCTGGGGTTATAAATAGTTGCAAGTAGCCTGATGTGGGTGCTGGGAACCAAGCTTTGGTCCTCTGCTAGAGCAGTACAAGTTCTTAACTCCTGTACCATCTTTATATAATTCTCTGCCTCCTTTAAATCATGTGTATGTCTGTGTCTATGTGTGGACATGTGTCTAGGAAGTCCAAAAGAGACTCCTGAAGCCTCTGGAACTAGAGTTATAGGTAGTTATGAGCCATCCAACGTGGATGCTGGGAACCACACTTGGGTCTTTGTATCTCTTAAGCACAGATATAGTAAACAAAGAAATTGAAGCTGGGTGGTTAGTATACACCTGTAATTCCAGCATTCAGAAGGCAACAGGCTAATCTCTGTGGGTCTGAAGCCACCCTGCTATACATAGAAAGTTCCAGGCCGGCCAGAGCTACACAGTGAAACTCTGCCCACCCAAAATGCATACAAATAAATAAAAATAATCAATAAATAAACAAACTGGGGGAAGAGGTCATGCGGAGTCTCCTGCCTGATATATGAGTACTCTACCAATGACTCCTAGCCTTAGCCTTTTTCCATGGACATCTCCCCTCCCTCTCCCCACCCCCAAGACAGGGTTTCTCTGTGTAGCCCTGGCTGCCTTGGAACTTGCTCTGTAGACCAGGCTAGCCTCCTTGAATTCACAAGATCCGCCTACCTCTGCCGCATGAGTGCTGGAAATAAAGACGTGTGCCACCACAGCCCAGCTCCAAGAACATCTGTAGCCAAAACAACATATGATGAGAGACAGAATTGCAGAAGCATACAGATGAATAAAACTGTGTTGCATTGAGCCTGACATTACAGAGGTTTATTGAGATAAATTACATTAATTAATGTAGATTGATGACCTTCTCATAAGAAAATGTTTTGAAAATCATAATTTTATAAAGTTGGGTGGTGGCCGTGCATACTTTTAATCCCAGCACTCAGGAGGCGGAGACAGGCGGATCTCTGTGAGTTTGAGGCCAGCCTGGTCTACAAGAGCTAGTTCCAGGAGAGTTAGGACAGTTACACTGAGAAATCCTGCCTTGAAAAAAAATATTTTCATAAAATATGTAATGTACTGATTTTAGTAATCATAAGTGAATACAATAATTTTTCTGAAGTACTAGGGATGGAAGAGTATAAGTAGGCATGGTAAACAAGGAGAATGGGGGGGCTGATAGCGGGAGATCAATCAAAACTGCATACATCAGTGTCACACCTCTTCCATTGCATGCTCATCTTAAAAACAGGAGGAAAGAAAAAGAACAGGTCAACTGTGACATAGTTTCCTCAAAAAGGTGAGAATGAGAATGATATGGCCTATCAGGACACTTGTACAATGAACGGTCCTTTGAAACAAACTTCCAGTTTTCCAGAGTAAATAAATAAGCAAATCACAGCATGGCTATCCATTGAATAAAGTTTTCCTGTTCAGTGGGTTGAAAAGCATTTGCAAGGTTCTTCATCTCCTCCTCCTCTTCCTCCTCTTTCTCCTCCTCCTCCTCCTCCTCTTCCTCCTCTTTCTCCTCCTCCTCCTCCTCCTCCTCCTCCTCCTCCTCCTCCTCCTCCTCCTCCTCTTCTTGTTTCTTGGTTTTTTTAGACAGAGTTTCTCTGTAGCTTTGGAGCCTGTCCTGGAACTAGCTCTTGTAGACCAGGTTGGCCTCGAACTCACAGAGATCCACCTGCCTCTGCCTCCCGAGTGCTTGGATTAAAGGTGTGCACCACCACTGCTTGGCTTGTTTGTAAACTTCTTAAAGATTACTGACCAACGGCTGGAGAGACAAGACGGCATGGCTGTTGTGAAGAACACCTGATACTCTTGCAGATGACCTGGGTAGAGTTCCCAGAACCCACAGAGTTGTTCATAACCGGCTGTAGCTACAGCTGCAGAGGATATGATGCCCTCTTTTGACCGCAGAAACACACGCAGGAAGAACACTAATACTCACTAAATAAAAGAAGTAAATCTGAAAACAAAACAAAACAAAAACCCAAAAAACTATTGACCAAAACTATTGAAAATTATTGACCAAACATGATACCTGTAATTCCTCGTACAAGTTTATAAAAGTAGAGAAAGGAAAGTTTCAACATTTAAAACACAGTACGATTGTTACAACAGCAACTGTCAACAGACAATACCTATCAACAAAAACTCAGACTTCTGGGGAATTAGGACATCTTGATATCAAAGAGTTTAATAACCCATTCCCTGGAAATTAAGGTGCAATTAAAGAGAAAAATGCTTGTAGAGGGGTTATGCTGGATGTCATATTCCTCACCGTAAACACGCTGACCTAGTTAGCCCATGGAGTGGGGACACAGTCTGTGAACCCCACAAGTGGTTTCTCCGATGTCTCTCTTAGGAGATGCAGTGAGCAGACCAGTGTTCCACGAACCTCATGGAAACAGGTTTTCAGGCCGTGCGGAGGGGATCCTGACTCGGAACAAAGGGTTCCAGCCTCTTCTGGCCTTGGAGCTTTGCAAGAAGTCTCATGGCTTCTTTCTCTCCAGGGCCTCAGCCATAGCTGCACTAGTGGAGACAGAGCACTCGTTGCCCTAGAAGTATAACGAGTCAGACATTTTAAATAATGAACGGCTCTAAAGAAGAGCTCCATGTTTGGCGTCTCTCCTGGTCTGGATCTCACGTGTTGTAAGTCAGTATTTGGTGGCAGTGACCAGCCTTTCTTGAGAGTTGAAGGAGCTTTTTGATCTAATCTGTGTTTTGGAAGCAGCGTCCAGGTGGGACTAGCAAATTTTGTTAGGATTTGAATAAACTGTGTTTTCTTTTTTTCCTTTTTCTTTTCTTTTTTTTTATTTATGAGTGTGTGTGTTTATTTTTTAAAAAAGATTTTATTTATTTATTTATTTATTTATTAATTATGTATACAGTGTTCTGCCTGCATACCTACACACCAGAAGAGGGTACCAGATCTCATTGTAGATGGTTGTGAGCCACCATGTGGGCTGGGAATTGAACTCAGGACCTCTGGGAGAGCAACCTTTGCTCTTAACCTCCGAACCACCTCTCCAGCCTCTTAAATTGTGTTCAAAAGTAATGGAAAGGGTCAGGAGTGGGTGATGTCTATCTCAGTGTAGAGACTGCTTTGTGTGTACAAGGCCTTGGATTCAATCTCTATAGCAAAAATAAAATAATAATACCAACAACAACAACAATAATAATCTGTTGTGAGTGTGGGCTGTACAGTTCCACGACCAAACAGAGGCAAACATCTCCAGGTATCGGAATGTTTCCATCTAAACACACAGGCTGGGGAACTTTTGCCTGAACATCTTCCCAATGGTCCTTCAGTGCAGCATCCTACACAAACATATCCAAGGGTGCGGTCATCGTCACCTTCGGCAGGTCTCAGACTGCTGTGCTCTTCTCCTCTAGCCATGTCTATCCTTCCCTCTCTGAAGCTTGGAACTGTCGGGCCCCTGTGTTTCTTCCTAACCTGAACTCCAATTTTAAGTCCTTAAGGGCTCTTGGGGTCTCTATCAATTTAGCTTCTTTTAGGCCCTATGATCAGGATGGGTGAAAATGCCTCCCAGACAGAGGCCCCCCCCATCTTCAGACATTTTAAACTGATCTGTCTGATTCTCCACAAAACCACTCCATACCCCTGTTACTGAGGATTGAACCAATAGTCTTCAGGATGCTAGGTAAGAGCTCTAACCACTGAACTACATTCAGGCCCTGTCTAATGTGAGTCAGACGCAGGCGTTTGGTTAGTGTCATTGTCGAAAACCAAAACCAAAACAGTATCCCTTGTATGCTGCCTTCCCTGATGCTCCGTCTGCCACCGTTTAGTCTCCTACATTAATATTTTACTAAGGAGAGAAAAGTGATGCTCTAAGTTAGAACCATGGAGTTTCGTGGACTGTAGGGACCTTGCAGATCATTTGGTGTGGAACTGGTATTTTATAGGTAAAGAAATGGAGAGAGTAAAACACTGGAAGATGGCGCTGGCTGAGTTCAGGCTAGTAAGTGCTCCACTGTGCCAGAAAAGGAGACAGTGTGGAGATGGCTGTTTCTGTGCATCCTGATACAACAATATACAAACGTAAGCAATGAAGTGTTTTTCAACAAGCTTGGTGGGGGGCGGGGAGTGAAGAGCAAACATTGCATTCTGTGAGCAGAAACCTGTTTTTCCAAATAAAATGTTTATACCTTGAGCTGGGTGGGGTAGCACATGACTTTAGGTCCAGCACTGGGGAGGCAGAGGCAGGCAGATCTCCCTGAGTTCAAAACCAGGCTGGTTTACAAAGTGAGTTTCAGGACAGCCAGAGCTACACAGGGAAACCCTGTTTCAAAAATCAAAAACTAAACAAACCAAAAAGAACAACAACAAAAGAAGTTTATACTTTTGTGAACTGTGTTTAAGAAGTCCATATTCAGCCGGGCGGTGGTGGCGGCGCACGCCTTTAATCCCAGCACTTGGGAGGCAGAGGCAGGCAGATCTCTGTGAGTTCGAGACCAGCCTGGTCTACAAGAGCTAGTTCCAGGACAGGCTCCAAAACCACAGAGAAACCCTGTCTTGAAAAAAACAAACAAAAAATGTCGTGATGCTCCTGTTGCTGTTGGAATTCCAAGCACGCACCACCATGCCTGGCTTACGTGGTTCTGGGCATCAAATTTAGGGTCTATGTAGGAAACACTAGGAAAGCATCCCGCCATCTGAGTTACATCCCTGGCCCTCGAATTTCTTTTCCAAAAGTTGGTAAAGATTTAAATGTTTAGTAAGACTGATTAAAAATAAATAGTAAATAAAAACACAAGTGGTGCTAATGTAAAGAACACAAAATTAGAGTTAGCTGCACGCACTATAAATGGTAAAAAGTTATGTCATCTCATNTCTCTGTGAGTTCGAGACCAGCCTGGTCTACAAGAGCTAGTTCCAGGACAGGCTCCAAAACCACAGAGAAACCTGTCTCGAAAAACCAAAAAAAAAGAAAAAAAAAAAAAAAAAAAAGAAGTCCTTAATCACCAGGAGTCAGATGCAGGTGGATCTTTAGGAGCTCAAGGCCAGTCTGGTCTGCGTGGTAAATTCTAGGACAGCCAGGGTTATGCAGAGAGACTCTGTCTCAAAAATAAGATGGAAAAAAACAAAAACAAACCCCACAGCAACAAAGAAGCCCACATTCAAACTCCAAGTTAACATGAGCCAGAAGAAGCACACTTATGTCTTGGAGAAGCTTTCAGGCCAGGTCACAGGCTCACCCCACTGGGGCAAGTTCATTACCTTGAAAGCAGGAACCACGAGTTACCCAACTCAGCTGGCCCCTCCTGGCAGTTCCTCCAGCCCTTTTCACCTGGGAGGTATGGATGAATGCTATAGCAATGAGGGCTTTAGTCTGCAGCCTCCATGGGGCATTCAGGAGTCCCTAGCTGAGGGCCAGCAGAGCAAGAGGAATTTCACAAAAGAGCCAGCACAATAAAAGACTCCTGTGAATTGCTTAAAACAACAGGAAGGAGCAGGATGGATAAACTACAATAGACATCCTTGTCCTGGGTCTCAAGCACAACTGGTTTAGCAAGTGTCCTTTCAGGAAGCAGCCAGCCCATGAGCAGTAGGGCTGTGGTGGAGATGCAGGCTCACAGCCCTGTGTGCTGGCCCGCGGGAGGTTCCTGTTGCTGCGAAAAGGCTCCGCTGGCCAAGCAGGGGTTGCCATGTAGATCTTATTAAAGACATTCTGAGAAACAGACAATGGGCTTGACAGGAATGACTTAGCTTCCAAAGGTCATGCTTCTAGAAGTTTGTGCCCCACAAGATCCAAGCTCCACTTTTTGCCACATTGTTTATAGCTTCAGAAAAAGGTTAACTTGCTAACTTTTTTTAATTTTCTTTTTCTTTTTCTTTAAAAGACTAACAAGCTAGGCAGTGGTGGCGCACGCTTTTAATCCCAGCACTTGGGAGACAGAGGCAGGCAGATCTCTGAGAGTTCGAGGCCAGCCTGGTCTACAAGAGTTAGTTCTAGGACGGACTCCAAAGCTACAAAGAAACCCTGTATTGAAAAACAAAAAGACAAAACAAACAAACAAAAGACTAACAAACCTATTCCAACTCCTTGGAGTGTTGGCTGCCCACTGAGACAGCTGGGATGCATTATCTGTCTGAGGGTAGACAGGCACAGTTACCCACAGGGGAAAAAAAAATCAACAACAAAGCTGGGCTGTTTCTTTGTTCACTGTGTGGCTGGGGAAACTGAGGCAACATGGCTTAGGCAAGGCCAGACAATTAGATCACTTAGGGTATGGCATATCTTAATCGCGGGGCTGACATCTCCTGCGGCCCCAGTCATTCTCTTAAATCAATCAGGCAGAAGTCAGAGGAACGGAAGGATCAGCCTTATGCCCTAAAGGTCAAGTGACTCCATCTTTTGTCTCCTAAGAGAGGAGTAACCTGGGTCCTGGGGTGCTCTCCCGTAGGAAATCCAGGAGTAACCTGGATGTAAACATGCCAAAATGGACCGCGAAGTCCCTGCGCACATTTCTCCCCTAATTGCTTCTCTCCTTTGCCCGCTTCCGTGCTCCAGAATCCGATCTCTTAGAGACAAGCCACCCACACTCCCCAGCGCCTGGATGCACACTTGGGTCTAGGCAGCAGGCAGAGGTAAGAGGAAGCCAGTGGGGCTGGGGGCTGGGATATTTAAGCCTGTGCCTCCCAGCTTTGGTGCCTGGTGGCTGCAGTGTTCCCGTGCTAACGCAGCCTCTGAGTGCTCCATCTTCAGATTCCAGTAGCGGAGTTTCTTCCTGATCCTTCAGCGCTGCAGTGGCTATGGCCTTGCCTTTGTTGCTTGCTTCCAAGTGCCTGCCTGCTCCCCTAGCTCTGTTGCTCCTTCCACCGTCCCAGGTACAGTCAGGGCCGGCCTGAAACTCACAAGCAGCAGCACCTGATCTGGGGTTCCCGATCCCTCTGCCTCTACCTCTCAAGAACTGGGATTACAGCTGTGTACCACCACTCCCAGCTTCGTTAATTCATTAATCTTTCGTTAAAGATTTTCCCTGTGTGGGTTAGAAAAAGGCTCAGCGGGCCAAGTGGTTTTCATGCAAGCGTGAGGACCTGAGTTTGGGTCCCTGGAGTTCATGTAAGAAGTTGAATGTATTTGAACAAGCGGTGAAGAGGCAGGAGCTCCATGGTCGGCCAACCTAGCCAAATATGTGACTTCCAGGTACAGGAAGTCCCTTTCTCGAAATCCCAAGCTGGGGAGTGACAGAAGGAAGATCTGTGTCAGCCTCTGAGTGCAACACTGCCCCAGACACAAAGTAAAGACTTCTCATTTGAGCGATAAGATGGATCTGTCTCCCTACCTGACTCCAGATGGATCAGAGGACTTTCTGTTCAACCACAGAAGACTCATCGGAAGCTTACTATGTGCCAGGCACTGCCTGCTCCCCTGGAAGCAAGCAGAGACCTCCTATCTGACCCTGTAGCATTTACAAACCTTCATGGCTCTTTCTGGGTTAGTTAACTTTTCTTTGTTACTTCCCATAAAACTGAGGTGACATAAAAAGAAAAAAAAAAACTTTAAATATAGAAGTTCTCCAGGTGAACAGGACCCCTGAGAACAGGGCAGGAGGCTCTGAGCGAGGTAATATTGGGCACTAGCTAAGTACTAAGCCTGAGCGAGGTAATATTGGGCACTAGCTAAGTACTAAGCCTGTCATTAGTAGATGACGGAAAGGAACAATGACAGGTAAACCAGTTGCTTGAAGGAAAACCATGGTGCCAGGGTCTGAGACCATCCTGGCTCTGTGGAAATCCAAGGTGACCTTATGGAACTGCTATAAGGGTCACGCTGACCTCCAGCCTGGCCCTGATCTTATTTCCTTGGCCCTCCCCTCATACCCCCTGTGGCTTACTCAGTACCATTTCTGTTCTTGGCTTTGAAGTCCTGGATCTTTCAAATTTTTATGACAGTTATTTATTTGTATCTGTGTGTATTTGTACATCTACCGTTGTACATAAGACGAGGTCAGAGGACAGCTTGTGGGCGGTGGTTTTCTCTTTCACTGTATTAGTCCCTGGGATTAAACTCAGGCTAGCAGGCTTGACTACTATTACCTACTAAGCCAACTTGTCAGCTCAGTCCTGTTCCTCTTAGCACCCAGAAATACTCATATGGTCAGTCTCCCTCCCAAACATCCTTTCTGCTGATGGATAATGAGTTATATGGTATCATTTAATTCAGTATTTGTGTTTTTCTTCTATTTCCTAAACTCCCCTCATTCTTTTATTCTCCTAAAATAATAGTAAAAGGATGAGAAGTGCTCATTTTTCCTCCTTTATTTTTCAAGTTTTGAACACAAAACTTTTTTCTTTTTGAACATGAAACTTATGTGATTACTATAATCTAATTAAAAGGCAGCAATAAGTGAATTAACTAGCCAATGCCAGTGTCTTCAGTAGTACAAATAGCTGGGTTTTATATTGTTCCAATAAGAATAATATGAAGTAATGAGAACACTAGGGAAAACATGATTACCTTTCTGGGAATGTTCCTTTTGTTCATACAGTTGTTGAGGAAAAAATTAAGCAATTTAACTTTCCAGATAGAGAGAGAGAGAGAGAGAGAGAGAGAGAGAGAGAGAGAGAGAGGATATAGAGATCGACCACACACCCTTGGCTTTTCTCATCAAGGGGAAGGATTATGACAGAATTATGCTTATCCTCTCTGCACATGTATAATATGTATATGTGGTATATCAATCAGCTTGCCACCACTGTAACAAAATACCTGAGACATCTTATAAAGAAGGATGGTTTGTATTTGATCACAGTTCTTAACTTTCCAGATTTCAGTTAGCTGCTGTTTGGGACCTACAAAACTCGTGGCAGGAAAAAAAAATCTTTGCAACACAACCAAGGGGGCAAAGAGACAAGAAAGGGGGAAAATGAGGCTTCTTACAGAGTTTATTAGCCATTTGGGCAAGAAACTGCTCTTGCCTGAACTGTTTGGCTTGACTTGTAGGACCCACAAAAAAATGACTGCTGAAGTTGCCTGAAGGTGAGACAGTCCTTGGGGTTCCTGCTTCATGAGAGAGTCTGCCAAACATTCTGCATAACATAATAGAAAGTGACCGGTGAACTTTGCCAATACAAGGCAGAACAAATCTTCAAATATCCTGCTTCATGAAAAAGTCTGCTGGACACTACGGGCCTGTAGGCTGAAAATGGGCACCTCAACGATACAGAAGAACTTTGGGTGACTGTCCAGACAGCAAGATGTCCCTGTCATTTCTAGAGTTTTGAAAGTTGCTTACAATGTACTTCCAGTCTACTTAGGTAATATTATCTCCTTCTGGAGTCTTTGATGGAGTTGAAGAATAGAGAGTTATAGCTTTCCTTAGTTGTGATCAAAGATAAGTAGATATAAATATTGTAACTGTAATTCTTGCTTGATACCTGTTTTGTTATATGTAATTTTTCTATGTTAAAGTTAAAACCTTTCTTTTTATTTAAACAGAAAAGGGGAAATGGTGTGGGAAGTCCTTCTGTGTATGTGTTGCTTTTATTGTTTAATTAATAAAGAAGCTGCTTTTGGCCAACGGCTTAACAGAATATAGCTTGGCTTGAAAAGATATACAGAGAGAGGGAGAGAGAGAGAAAGAGAGAGAGAGAGAGAGAGAGAGAGAGAGAGAGGGAGGGAGAGAGAGAGAGAGAAGATGAAGTCAGGGAGAAGCCATGTAGCCACCCACCGGAGACAGACGCCTCCACTGGAGCTCACAGAAACTTCGCCAGCAGTTCAGGACCTTGTGGTGATGCACAGATTAATGGAGGTGGGTCAGTTTAGAAAATGAGAGCTAGCTAGCTGTAAACTTAAGCTATTAGCCAAACAGTTCTGTAAATAATATAGTTTCTGAGTGATTATATAGAGTCTAAGTGATCAGGAATGAACGAGCAACCTCCCCCAACAGTACATGGTCTCACAACCTCCACTGATGTCATTGCCCTTAATAATCTACAGCTGTCTCACTTCCGATAGCACCAACATGGGGCGTAAGCCCTTAACTAGGAGCCTCTGAGAGGAACAACTGAGATACAGTGAAAGCAGGTAGCTTAGCTGGATCCCTAACCAGGGTTCCCAGGATGCCACTCCTGCTCCCTGTGGCTGGAATGTACCACGAAGGCAAGTTCTCTGTGAACTTCTGGTCAAAGGGCAAGGTTCAAAGACACTCTTCCTGGGAACTGCTCCTAGCTCTAACCCCAGATGCCCAAGGGATGGTTTCTCATCTGCTTTCAGTGCTTGAGGGAAAGTTGGAATACACTGGCTCTTCTTTTTGGACCCTCATGCTGTGACATGGCTTGTGACATCTGCAGCAGGGATTTTAGGCATTATGACATTTATTCTGCTAAGATCTTCAGTTAGAAAGCATTTGTTGAGGTTCTTATGGTTTCTTCCTCCCCGTCCCCTATTGTTGTGCCTGAAATAAAATGAATGACCTAGAATTATTCAGCACTTGACTGTCATAAATCATAATTCACAACGGATTACTCCTGAGTCTGGTTAGTCTTAAGAAAAAGCATCATTCTGAATGTGGAATGCTCCTTCTTCTGAGATGTTGGTCTTCCTCCAAAGGGAGCAGATAGAAGAGAGAGAGAGAGAGAGAGAGAGAGAGAGAGAGAGAGAGAGAGAGAGGATTATATTTTATAAACTATAAAAAATATGACTATCCACATACAGAAAGTTGTTTTTTTTTTCACATACAAACAAAATAGCACACAATTCATATAAACAAACTTGAATAGTATTTAACCAACACCAGAGCTGGATTCCAACACTTGGGAAGACTAGAGCTGTGTAACAAATCTGGTTGTCTTCATTGCTTTGAATGAATGGCTTTAATCATGCTGTTTTAATTACCCGACTGGTACTTGTTGATTTGGACGACAGTTCGTCGACTCACCTCAGAGCACCTTCAGGAGGAGCAGCAGTAGTAACAGTATCACATGTGTTCACACCCTGAATTTGCCACCCCACTTCTATTTGGGAATATGGTGTGAACAAAGAATCTCAGTCTCCGTTCTCTTGGGAAAAGGATCTAGCCATAAGTCTTGGTCATTTTTGGAAAACCTCATGGCAGCAAATACCTTAGACTTCGATAGTTACTCATTTAAAAATTAAGAAAACATTTAGCTTGGTGATTGAACATATGAACACAGCAAATAATAAAATAATAGTTTCCTCTTTCGGATGTTTTGGTCAGAGCTTCCATCTTACTGAAAGGTTTGTTTGTTTGTTCCTAAGCAAATTGCTTGATTTCATTCTTGGTTTATAGTTTGATCACTTGTCTAAACGGACACCTTGGGCTGGGGGTGAAAGGGATCTCATGCTGTTGAGCAAGTCACGTGGTGACCAGGATACCATCATTTGTCTTGTCTTCCCATCTTTTAAGAGAAATAAGAAGTCTTAATTTAACTAAAAAGTTGTCAGTTTTGGGGAACATACATAATATACAAAAACGTATCTGTTCATTGATCTGTAGTTGTTGGCTCACAATTTCCCCTAGAGATACATGCAAATCATCACCACTTATGCATCATTTTTGCCTGCTGTGCACAAGAGCAACGGTCAAGCAAGGTCCTCACATGCTGTGCTGTGCATCCACAGACTCTATTATGTTTTAGAACGAATTAGCAGCAATGTAGAAAAGCTTCAACATTATCATCCCTAGTGGTAAGCCTAACTGGAGAGATCTTACTGTGAGATCATGCTGTCTTAGAGTCCCTCAAAATCTAGTATTTCCCTTCACCCTGTTAGGTGTGCTATTACGTCTTAGAAGTACAGCGAGGGAGCGGAGATGGCAGGATTCCTGTGGCCTGCTAGTGCGGATGTAAAATAGCACTGCGGTCATGAGCCCTCAAAAAATTAAATTACATCAAATCACTGTGCGATTCAGTAATTCCAGGTTTGAGTATAGATCCAAAAGAATTGAAAGCAGACAGTCAGATATGTGTACACCCACACACATAACAGTACCTACCATTCACAGTTACCAAAAGGTAGAAATGGGGTCGACAAGATGGCTCAGCAGAACTTAACCATCTGAGTTTGGTACCCAGAACCCACATAGTGGAAGAAGAGAACTGACTTTGCAAGCTGTCATCTGATCTTTCCACTCACTGTCGTGCTCTCTGTCTCTCTGTCTCTTTCTGCTCCACCCCCACCCCTGTTAGTATAATGGTAAAACAAAATTCCCAGGCAGCCGCATGTAGGGATATCAGCTGTAATAGTGTGCGGCAAGGTCTGTACAAGCTGAAGCAAGACAAATTCCAGCATGGAGAGGGAGTTGGGCTTACAGCTCCACCCCTAGCCTAGGAGCTGTTGGCAAATCTTAGCTGCTGTGTAGACCCCTGGTAAGTTAATGGGCTCCAGTGGAAAGCCATACATCCAAGAATATGTGGGCAGCACAAACTGGCCTTGATGGGGGTGAGGTGTGTGTGGGGGGATATAAACAGAAAGTCGGTGAGAAGAGAAGCAGGGTGGATCTTCAGAGAGTTAGGAAAGGGAAAATGTATACGATCAAAATTCATTGCACGAAATTCTTAAAGAACAACA
Source organism: Alexandromys fortis (assembly GCF_014885135.2). Lineage (NCBI taxonomy): Eukaryota > Metazoa > Chordata > Mammalia > Rodentia > Cricetidae > Alexandromys > Alexandromys fortis. The sequence continues at coordinate 1,284,996 of NW_026068006.1, read as the reverse complement.
ACAACAAAAAGTTGGAGCTCAGTGTGATCACCCACACCTTTATTCCAGAAATTTAGGAGGCAGAGGCAGGAGGATCTCTTTAAGTTTGAGGCCAGCCTGGGCTACACAGTGAGACTCCAAGAAAAAGGTAGTAACCAATGAGATATGCGCCTCCAGACAATGTATAAATATGATCAAGAAAGGGCTGGAGATGTAACTTAGTGGTGGAGTGGGAAGCTCAGCGTTCAATCCTCAGTACCACAAATGAATAAACAAAAAAAAAGGAAGGAAGGAAATCCTGTCAGGTGTTACATCATGAACCTTGAAAAGACAGTACTACATGAAGGATACAAGAAACAAATGCTCCCAGTTATATGAGAAACGTTGAGTAGTCAAGATAGTTGACAGAGTTGGAAAAGAGACAGAAAAACAGGGCTGAGAAAGATGGAGAATTAATAGTTCTTTAGTGGAGGAGTTTCCATTTGGGGAAGCCAAGCATCCCCAACTTATATGCTCCGAAGCTCTTGAGCATAGGTCAGCTGTTACATGCCCATCCTCCAGACACTGCCAGAGCAGTCCCACGATTTCCCAGCCTCCTCTCCTCCATCTCAGCTGCTCTCCTGCTAGAGTGTGTCCGCTCTCACGATGAGTGCACTCTGGCCAGACTCAGTGCACCAGCCAAAGGCCAGGAATAAGAGCTGTCTGCTCTGAATACCAGGACTCTGGGAGACGCCTTCAGCTCCAGTGCTCGCGTTTTCCTCACATCTCCATGTGGTGCTCCCCAGGCTGTAGGTAGTTCTAGCATCTTCAGTCTGTCTCAGTGTCACTCGGCTTTTGGTCGTATCTCAAACACCTGAAATAGCTATGTCATAAAGAGAAAAGGTTTATTTGGGTTCCAAGTTTTGGAGGTGTCACCCCCCCCCATTGCCCTGGGTCTGTGACATCATGGTAGAAGCACATGGTAGGGGAAAACTATCTACCTCACAGTCAGGATACAACAGTAAAGAAAAAAGGAGACCAGGGACCCAGAGATCCCCAAGGGCCTACCCCCTAATGGGCTAATTTTCCCCATTGGGTTCGCTGGGCAGAGCACCATAGCACCCAGAGAACCATACTGGGGTGAAGGCCTTAGCGGAAGAGCCTTTGCGGGACAATCCAGACCCCAGCTACATTTATTTGGAAGCAATGGCGAACTTCAAAGGAAAACAACAGAGAAAAGGCAATCCCAAGACTGCTCGACCATGATCAGCCTTCAAAGTGGATCTATTAGAAATACCGCAGTTTCTTGCTGTTTGGGTTTGAGTTCCACAGAAAACAGTTTATAGTTGGAAAAAAGAAGCAACTAAATATCGCTCTCTGGGTCCCCTCATGATTTTTTCCCATCTGAAAGCTATGTCCATTAGAAACCAAGCAAGACCCAAAAACGGACCTACTGAGAGAGGCTGCACTTGATATAAGCTCTCATTTGAGAGAAGGGAACCACGATTAAGAAAATGCCTCTCTAAGACCAGGCTGTACACAAGCCTGGAGACCATGTTAATTAGTGGTTGATGACGAAGGGCTCAGTCTGTTGTGGGTGGGGCCATCCCTGGGCTGCTGGTCCTGGCTTCTATAAGAAAGCAGGCTGTGCCAGTCACGAGCAGCGAGTCAGTAAGCAGCACTCTTCCCTGGCCTCTGCATCAGCTCCTGCCTCCAGGTTTCTGCTTGAGTTCCTGTTCTAACTTCCTCTGATGATGAGCTCTTATGTGGAAATGTAAGCTAAATTGGCTCCTTCCTCCCCAGGTTGCATTTGGTTGTGGTGTTTCGTCACAGCAATAGAAACCCTAGCTAAGACAGATACTAAAACAGAGATCAGGAGATGTCTCAGACTAGGTACAGTGACTGCCATGCAAACATGAGGAATTGAGTTGGACCCACAGCACCATGTAAAAGCCAGCTAAGTGGTATAAGTGCACAGCCCAAGTGCAGTGGCACTGGGTGAGTGGGAGGCAGGTAGATCTCCGGAGCTCATTGACTAGCCAGTCCATCCAAGCTGAAGCACCGTGTCTTAAGAAGATAGAGAACAATTGAAGACGACATCCGATGCTGGGATCTGGGCTCCATACACATGCACACAGACAGGTCCAGGCATTCTCACCCCCTACACACACACACACACGCACGCACGCACGCACGCACGCGCGCGCGAACATATACATACTGAAAATATTAAAGATGCTAAAACAACAGGATGTTTCACTTCCACACCTTCTCTGGCGTAAGTATTTCAGAAAAGTAAATGGCATCTCACGGTGTTGTCTTCCAGGTCTAAATTTGGGGTCCTTTGTTGTTAGCAGGACTCTCCTTTCCCTCAGGTGTCATTAAAGCCAATTGTTCTTCTTCCTCTACCCCTACCCCCCAGCCCTAACGTACGCGGGCTCTTCCATATTATTTTTCATTTAGTATTTGTGTACACTGGGGAATGTAATAAAAAGTGACTTCCTAAAGTAGTTCTGGCAAAAATCCTTGAGTCCTTTGACCCCGCAGACTTTAGGCATCCTCGTGTTTCCTCCTGGTGGAGGGGTGTTTCCTTGCTCAAACAGCTGCCTTGACAAAGGCCCCTGTGGTCTCAGAATGCTCTTCCCCGCCTGGCGGTCCAGGCTCCAGTCCCAGCAGGTCACGTTAGATGTTAATGTGCTCCATAGAAGATGAGAGATGACCTCATTGTCTCCCCAGTGTAGGACAGTGAAGGGGCCATGCCGCAAGTGGCCGGGCTCTCCCATTAGCTGCCTTAAATACCACGAATGTTAGTTTACGAGCAGCCATGAGCACTGTCTTAAACGGTATGAGTTCACAATTCAACGCAACAAATCCTTCCTGAAATATTGGCTGTGGCTGAGGGATTCCTGATTGTGCCGGGTATGGGCACGAGGTAGGCAAGCCAGTCAGAAAGGTCATTTGCATCCAAGCCAAAGTCCATTCCCGGGCAGATGTGTTGTTTCTTGTCATGATTAGCCATCATGACAACAATCTGGAGTTTTATGGTGTCTGAATATTGCACTTTGCAATATTCATTCTGAGTTATTTTTTCCCACAGAGGAAAGCGGGGACGGTCAGATGGAAACAATCAAGCTCAGATGAAGCAGAAGCTGATACTGAGATTTAGGGGACAACTGGTACCCACACAAAGTCATTCACTTTAACTGCTGAAAAAAAAATGAAGAAGTCAATGAAAGTCTCTTTCTGCAGAAGGGCAGTGATGTTCAGCCCAAAGTGTTGTCCTCACTCAGGTTTCTGTGTTGCTTCCTTTGTAGCTCCCACTCCCTAACCCCCAGTGGCTTGCCAAGCGCTGAGATCTACTGGCCTGCATTATTGCCCTCACTGCTTGCCGTGTCGTCTACCCTGACCTTTGCTTTTCTTCCAATAAACCCAGCCTTTTCCTGCTTCAACCACCCAGGGCTGCATTCTGACTTTGGTGGGCTTATTGTCTCATTCAAACATTTAGTTTATATTTTATGGTTATATTAGTATAAAATAAATGCATAAATATTGAACATTAAGGCATTCTCTTTGGTCTAAAAATCGCTATCTTCTGGTCATAGAAGAAATGGAGACATTTTGTGAGTCTCTGAAATATCATAGGCCCTGCATCATCAGTCCTGATGAAACGTTTACTCTCTCTGGAGCTTCGTAATGTTTTCCCTGCTTGGGACACCCTAATACCAGACGGTTGTGCGGGGCACAGCCTGGCTCAATACATGCTTCCACAAACAGCGAGGTTTTTGTCATCATGGTATCGAAGGCAGGCCACACCCAATTCCTTTCCTGTGGTCATCTCTGTTGCACAATGACTTTCCCCTGGGAGATGTGAGCAAATATCAACTCACCCCAGAAGGGGCACCGCAGCAGACTAAAGAAAACGCTCCACTCACTCACGGCTAATGAAACAGGGAGCTGGCTGAAGTTGCTTACAGGGACACTCCAGTATCAGCTTCCTTGTTGAGCATCTCTACCCAGCATGGTGGTGACTCTGGGAAGCTGTTTCCATGGAGCTCCCCCATACAACCTGCAGGCTGTTCCCCAGAAGAGTCTTCTCTTCCCGGCAATGGCTTACTACTTTCTATAACCTTGGGGGCTTGTGATTCATGCACTTTCTGAGCTTCTAGAGCCTGGTAAAGTGTGTGAGCTCTCTTCCTCTCTCCAAGGAGGGCATTTCAACTTAAAGGAAATAGAGACATAATAATTTAATAACCTAATGTTCATTTATGTGTATTTAACTTTGACCAATCTCTCCCACTGGAATAAAAATTCTGACACTTAGTTACTCTGTCCTTAGAGTCCCCAAAGGACCAAGTACACAGTAGATACTCACATGTTGGTGACCTGATATTTCTCTTGTATCTCAAAATCTTCATCCTTTGATGTATTAACAAGATTAAAAGTGACAGTAAAGGAAGAAGTACAATACTGCTGTGGGATAATGCTCTTATACACTGTAAAGATTTGTCACTTGTATTAGTTTGTATAGGCAGGGCAACCAGACTGAGAATTCCCAGAAGAAGAAAGGTAGAGATGCAGTCATAAGCCAGACACAGAGGAAGCAAGATGAGAATGCCTTACTGAAAAAAGGTACCAAGCCATGTGGCTAAACAAGACAAGAATTATGGATTAGTTCAAGTTGTAAGAGCTAATTAAACTAACAACTACTTAAGCTAATTAAGCTAAAAACTCAGAGAGAGAGAAATTGGGGTTCAACCTGAAGATCTGAAAAGCAAAGCAGCCAGCCACTGGATCTTACCTTGACCTCAGTCCAATATGGTGATCCTGCTTCCGGGAATCTAAGACTGAGACTGTGTCTGAGAGCTGTCTCCTTCTGTTTTATAATCCACTCCAGGACTGGGATTAAAGGTGCACACCACTGGGATTAAAGACAAGCACAACCCGGTTTCTACGTCAACTAGTGTGGCTACTGGGATTAAAGGTGTAGTTACCACTGCCTGGTCTGTAAGACTGACGAGTGGGACTGTTTTACTCTCAGATCTTCAGGCAAGCTTTTTCTTTTTATTAAAATACAATTGAAATGCCCATTACAGTTAATAATAAGCCTGAGCTAAGAGGTCAAGCAGTTTTTAATTAATATAAGCCTCTGTGTGTTTCTTTAGGACTGAACAGTTGCGGGATCAGGTGGGACAGAAACTTCCATCTACACAATACTTCCGGACTCCAGCATCAAACCTCATGGAAGGTCTTTGAAGGACTTGATATAGCTTGGGAGCTCCCGGTCCTTCCCATGAAGCCCCTGCCTTGTATGGGATCACTTTCTCTTCTCCTGGGGCATACCACCTTTCCTTGCTATCACCCATCTTCGTGGAGGCTGACTTTATAGTCCTTGTGTCTTCTCAAGGTACAGACCGAGCACCCAGGAACACTGCTGGTCTGTTAGTGAATGAGATAAAGAGGGAGATGGAGAAGCATCTTTTAAAAATGAGAACGGCTTTTGTTTGGACACAGGATCACCTGGGATTAACAAGGATGCTCTTAAGAGCATGGAGAGTTCTTGCTAGGGAATATTCGTTTGACAGTACAAGATGAAAATCACGTTTCCCTATGAAGGAGAGAGTTTATACATGGAGCAGGCATCCTACAACAGGTTTCTGGGATGGAGATACAGGTCCTTATGATGCTTTGGTTGCAGGCTAGCTGATTCTCTGTTACTGTGATGAATGGTATCCTAGGCATTGTTTTCTAGGCCTGTGGTGTGCACCATGGTCATGGCACAGGTGGGAGCATACTGCTGACATCACTATAGGGAGAGAAGAAGGTAGCGGACAGAAGCAAGGTCACAGTCTCCTTCAGGAGCTGCCTCAATGTTCTTACCTCCTTAGGCTCCTCCATCACCTTACAATAGTGTTCACCTGGGGACTGTTTGCATGAACCTTTGGGAATGTTACAGATCCAAACTACAGCCTGTTACAAAGTTCTCTCTTCAGGAAAACAGCTTAAGGGCTCTTTTGAAAGCCCAGGCCTTCCTTCCCAAATTCAGGGTCTCAGAGGTGGTGTCAGAGCTTGCTTTCCTCCATCTTCCTCTCGGGCACCGCTTCTCCCGAGGACGGTTTCATGACAAACTCTCCACTGCAGCAGAGAGCACAGCTTGAGCCTATTGTCCCCTCAGATTGGCATGGAAAGAGAGAGAGAGAGAGAAGCTTGCTTCCAGAAGTTTCTGCTGGGTCTTCTGGTGTCTCCGCTCTGAGTCAGCCAGGAGCTTCATCTTGGACCAGGCGTAGTGCCCTAGAAAGTGTGGCAATGCACGGATCATGACAGGCCTCGGCCGAGAGACACCCGAGTTGTTAGCACCAAGGATGAGTGGACCAGGCTCCCCAACTGCAGTTCCAGGAAGTACAGTGTGGACGCTGACTGGCCCCAAACCAAATGCCCACAACACTTGGCTCCAGGAAGAACGTAATGGATTAGTTTGGCATTAAAGGCCTGGACTTGAACTAAGAGGTTGCAGGGAAATGTGATAAATATTGGATGCCCTAGGGAAAACTCAAAAGGATCCGTTCTTGAGCTGGAGCACTGGGTGTGGGTGTCCTTTTGTTCATGAAAGGAAGGTGTGTGTTCCCAGAGGAAGCCATTGCTAGGAATGGATGGTTTCCCTACTGCCGTTTCTGCTGGGTTACCTTAAGCAAGCCATTTCTGTGAACATGCTGGACAATAGCCAGACATCTTTTCACCCAGGTTCAAGTAATGGGCAAGGAATGACTCCAAACTCAGAAGCCTTGGGACACAATATCCCAACACCAACTTGAATAATTCAGCCCGTTCCCTTTCCCTTATGAGTGAGTTTGGCAGAGTTCCTTCTCTTCTCTCTTTTTCATGTGTTTATCTGGGCGTATACATGTGCACATGTGTGTACATATTCACATGGAGTCCAGAGGGTGACATCAGATAGTTGGTTATTCTTCACCTTATATTTTGAGACAGGCTTCTCACTGAACCTGGAGTTCACGGATTCAGTTAAACCATTTGGCCTGTGAGCTTCGGGGACCCACAAGTCTCTGCTCCCCCCGGGACCCACAAGTCTCTGCTCCCTCAGGCCGATGCTATGGTTGTGTCTGGGGCTTTTCCGTGAGTGCTGGAGATGCAAGGTCAGGTCCTTATGCTTCAGTCTTAGGACAGAGTAGAGAGAGGGCTCCTGGCTGGTAGCTACAGCTGGCCTGCCCCAGGCACCCGAACTGTTCTCCTCCAGCCTATGATGGAGCCAGAGGGAGACGTTAACCCTTTAAAACCCACATGTCCTGCTAACCTCTCTGCCTGGGCCCAGACAGAACACAACCCACACCAGAGGACACAACACCATGATGCTCTTTCCTGCACCGCTGTAATGGTTTCTTCTCAGTCAGTACCAGGTCCCGTTGGAGTATTTGCCTCTTTCAGGAGAAACGCAAAATGCGAAACAGAATAAATGAGGAAATCTCCAACACAATTCAAGGGATTTAACAACACAATGTGACATGACATCACTACCGGTTGGTCAAGTAATGAGTAAATGTCAGAGAGCTTTGCTTACTTAAGGAGATTTATCATTTTTTTTACTTCATGTACATGATTGCTCATTTGCACACATACGCGTGCACCATACATGTGTCCAGTGCCCACAGAGGGCAGAAAAGGGTGTCAAAGACCTGGAACTGGAGCTAGAGATGGATATGAGGCACCTCTGGGTGCTGGATATTGAACCTAGATCCTTTGAAAGAGAAGCCCATGCTCTTAACTGCTGAGCCATCTCTCCCTTCACTAAAAGGCAGACAGAACCTGCATCTTGAACTCACCGACTGGATTTATACAACCAACATCCATTTCCTTTTCCACAGAGTGGGGAATGGGGTTTAGAACCTGAGACTCAGAGTTCTACCCTGATGTCCTGATGAGGCTGGTGCTACCAAGTTCCCGAGTCTTCTCCAGGATTACCACTCGCACCTCGCTGTTCTCCCTCAGCCTGGCCCCTTATTGCCACTCTTAATACCAACACGAAAACCAATAAGAAAATAAAGGGATGACTCCAAACTCAGAAGCCTTGGGGCACAAAATCCCAACACCAACTTGAATAATTCAGCCCGTTCCCTTTCCCTTATGAATGAGTGTATGCCAGGCTGAGCGGCAGTGCATCCCACTTGTGCAGTAGGAAATCCTACAGCCAGTACTGGAGCCCTTAAGTTCCCCGCCCACTGGGGCGTGGTCTCTTATGCTGGTGTAAAGCTTGCCTCTGACCTCTTTTCAGGCTGCGGGATTCGGTTGCTGTTCTTCCTTCCAGCAGAGGACATTGATTTGTGAATCTACCCCTAAATAAATAACCCTCTATTATTCTCAATTCTGAGTTAGTGTGGGATTTTTTAAAGCGCCCTTCTTCACACTTGTTAATATTTGACCTTCTACATCTTGATCACTCTCTAACACTGCCCTGAACACAGCAGCTTCCTGACAATTCTCCATTCCGAATCCTTTAGCAGGACCTCAGAGCCCCTTCACCCAGCTGCACCTTTCGGTCGCTTGCTCATGTCCACGAGGAACCCACGCCTTCCACTGAAAGCCTGATCTATTTCCTCAGTCGGAAGGAGGCCTGGACTCACGTGCTGTAGTGTTCTCTCGAACCTCTCCAAGAGCTCACACTCTGCGCCTGCTCTGAGGCAGGGGTTCCCTTCCTTGGACTCTGTATCTGATAGGTCTGCTGTCTTCTCCTCCGATGCCCACCATCTACCTCGTCGACCTCTTCCCTCCCTCCCATTGTCACTCGGCAGAGCACATCCGTCCTTCAGTGACTGACTTCTCACTTCTCCATCTCTTGTTGAGTATTCTATGAACAATACCATGGTCTTTGCCCTTCTTCACCTCTGGACTTTGGGACAGTAGTCACTGTAGATAGTATCGTCATCTGTCTCCATGGTAGTTATCTGGAAATGGCTCCCAACAACTTTCTTCTCTCCACACATCCATTTCTATGATTTAAAAATGCTTACAAGTCCCAGGCGGCAGTAGGCAGGCAGCGGGCTCTGGGAGCTGCAAGATCCCCGGGCGGTTTACAAGCCAGCGGGCAGGTCCAGGAGAGCCATCCAAGCTGGCGGGTGAGCAGGCGGCGGGTAAAAGGCTTACAGACACAGTAAACAGGCATAAAACTGAACATTTATTACTTAAAGGAGAGAGAGAGAGAGAGAGAGAAGAGAGAGACAGAGAGGCACACGTGCACACGCCAAGGGGGGAGAGAGAGAGAGAGAGAGAGAGAGAGAGAGAGAGAGAGAGAGAGAGAGAGACAGAGAGAGAGACAGAGAGAGACAGAGACAGAGAGAGAGACAGACAGACAGACAGAGAGAGAGAGAGACCTAGAGACAGAAAGACTCACACACGCAAAGAGGGGACAGTAAGAGAGAGATTCAAGATGGCAGGGCCAGAGTCAGGGGGTCACCGGGAGTGGGCATGGCTTGTCCCTTAAAGGGACCAGGGACCAAAAGAATAACATTAAAAGAATAACATCTATGTTTCCTCACACATAAAGAATGAGGGGTGGTGGTGACAAATGGGTGTACTGGCACCCATCTGAGGACTGGGGTTTGAACCCCCACAACCCACATGAACACTGGATAGGTGTGATTGCTTGTCTGTAATACTTAAGTTCTGAGAGATAGAAAGAGGGGATGCCCCAGAGCAAAGTGGCTAGAGAGACTAGCCATATCAATGAGCTCTGGGCTTGACTGAGAGACCCTGATTCAGTGAGAAAGAAGGAAGAGTGACTGAGGATGATTCCAGACATCAACCTCATGGGTTCACTCGCATGCACATGTGTACACATTCAGCTGACTTACGTGCACACATGTTGAGCCACTGCCACCTGACCACACAAGGGCACACATATTTTGAAAGTTACACACACACACACACACACACACACACACCCAATTAGATCAATTAGAATCTTAGAGAAAGAGAGAGAGAGAAAGAGACAGACATACAGACAGACAACAAAAACATTTCTTTTCTGTAGGCATCTGGACTGGCCTTCAAGGCAAGTGCAGTGGAATGAGACAGGCTGAGGCTCCCGAGTTCTCTCTGGAGAATCAGCCATGTGAGGAGGCGCACACTGGTTCCCAGGGAGGCCTGTGGAGAGGGAAAGGCTTGGCTCCAGGCTGCCCCTTCCAGCAGAGCCTTCAGTAGTAAGACTGAAGAAATCATCTCCTCAACCAAAAAACTGCGGGGGTGAAAGGAAGACTGTGTTGTGTCTTGGTCACTTGATGCCCCTGGGTGTGGGCTGAGGTGCTGTGCGGAGATAAACAAGTGATATGCAGTGTGGACTCTCTTTTCCTGAGGTTGGAACTTGGTTCTTCTCCAAGTTCCTCACCTCTGACATTCTTCACGGTGGTCCTTGGCAGTGAACACGAGCCCTTCAAACACGTTCACATGTCACGCACACCCCTTGCCTTCAAGCACGCTAACACTATGGTTCCGAAGGCCCTCTCATTCCTCTGCTCACCTCTGCAGATCCCAAGCACGGTGTCTGCTCTGGCCTCAACACCTGCTCACTTTCCGTTCCAGTCAGTTAGGGATGTGTGGCAGACCGTACATACGTATTCTCGGGCTCCAGTAGTGAAGGAAATGGCCGTCTTTATGGCGGTTCATGAAGGCGTTTCTTTCATGCTAGCCATTGCCTTCACACTAGATTCTGGGGTCTGCCTTTCCTTCCAGAGAGTTCAGTCTTTCCTTACAAGATTCAAGTTGTGTGTGTTGGCTTAAATGGAATAACATGAAGGGACCAGTTGAACAGCCAATGATTGATGGCTCTTGTCGCACAAGCCTGACTGACAGCCTCAGTTCAACCCCTGGGGAAATGTGGAAGAGGAAAGAGGGCTGACAGAAGACTGTGCCCTGACTCCACCCACAACACCTCCCCAAAAGAAATTTTAAAATTGCTATTTGAAACAAAGTGTGTATGTCTTGTGCGCGAGCGTGTGCACGCTCATTTGAATGTATACGATCTTCCCCACGTGACTACACACGATTTGACACATCGTTGCCTAACAGCACCTACTATGTGGCTTGATATCTTTAGCAAAGAGTCAACAAATATGTCTGGAAGGACTTGGTAACACGGTGATAAAAGGCAAGGTAGAACCTTTAATCCCAGCACTCCGGAGCCAGAGGCAGGTGAATCTCGGTGAGTTCAAGGCCAGCCTGGTCTACAGAGCAGGTTCCATGTTTGGCTACACAGCTACTGAGAAACCTGTCTTGAAAACAAAGCAAGCAAGCAAACAAACAAAACAAAAGGCAGGGTGGAGAGTACCCTCAGGGGGCATAGTCAGAACCACAGCTCAGTGCTTTCTTCAAGGGTCTGGCATTGCCTGCTGTTCAGGACTGGGGATGCTAAAGACCAGGACAAGGCTGGGCAAACCAGCCACCCTGCAATGCTCAGCGGGTCAAGTCATTGCCCCTGTGGAAGTTCATACACACTGTCATTCTTGGCAGGATGTCATCCAACATCTCAGCCTTAAGAAGACTGTGGGGTTTAGTATGGAAGTGCTGGTGGGGAACTCCGATTACCAGGAGGACAGCCCCTGGCGTGCAGGGCTTGAAGCTGGAGAGTTCTAGTGAGGTTTCTACTGTGCAAGCACTGTTGGCTCTCCTCAGCCCTGCAAGGCAAAGGGGGAAATATGTCTGTTTCATAGGTGGATCTTGAGGTTTGAAGGAAATTATGTGAGAACATTTAAAATTTTCTTTAAAATGCAAATATCTTTTATTGGTTGTGTTTTAGTCCTTTGAGAAGGCCACAGCAAAGTTTCCTAGGGCAGGTTTACAGCTGGTAGGAGCAACCCGTTCTTTCCCCTTCCCTCCTCTCTCCTTGCCCTACCCTGCCTTCTTTCCCCAAACTGACCATAATACAGCCGTTTAAAACATTAGTCTTATTACTTGTATTTATTGAATTCAATATTGCTTTAAAAGCTCCAGCGTTGACTCCTTTGCCTTTTTCATCTTTCAAAAGCGAAATTCTTAGTAAAAGTGTTTTCATTTCTGCACAGCCGATAATTATTTTTTAGTGGCTCCTCGATGACTCTGGTAGGAGCAGAGCAGCTCCCCACTCCGAGACTGCTCCTATAATGTGTAAAATATGTGACTTTAATGGCTCTCCTTCCATACTCATTTATTACAGCGAGTGTCACATTCGATTTTTATTTCCCATGACACTTTTTGGTGAGGCAAAAACCTCTCGTTTGACTATCTTCCTCCTGATGCTGCAGGCATCTCACAGCTGGAGGCCTGGGAGTCTGGGGCCTCCTGCTTCTCCCACAACTACTGCTGGCTCCCCAAGAGGGCCTGGGCTCCACAGTGGCTTCGCCCTCCTCCTTCTGCAGTGCCTGGTTCTCTTTGAGTAGTTCTGATTATTCTCATCAATAATGGATTTCTTTAAATTATTGCTCTGGTCCTCGTGCTGTAATTTAATTTGTCCCCACTCTCGTGATCATGCCCTCAGCACTTATTTCTTATGAATACCCCACTCAGGCATCTTTTTTTGTATGCTTCCGGGAATAATCAGGACCACATCTCTATCCTTGGCCTACAACAAGTGAAGGATTAACCCACTGCCACTTCACTGTTTATTGATGTCTGAGCCAAGAGATCATTTCTGAAGTTGAGTTTGAATATTTGGCTTTGCTGTTTGGAGTTAATTTACGACATGTCTAACTGACTTATTACATCGCTCCTGGCTGGGAATTGTTTGGTTTTGCAAAGAGGCAAGAGGACATTATGAAAGTATAGAATGGTCCTAGACTTTCAAAAGTTCTTTCTATTTTATTTCATGTGATTTTAAATATGAGCCATAAAGTCAAGCCACTATCTGGGATTATCGTTCAACATGTAAATATATTCTTCCATCCAGGCGAATGTGGCAGTTGATTTCACTGAGCTGCTGGAATATTTGTTGAATTCCACATTAATACAGGGAATAATTCAAAACATTAATGATATGGGTTGTAGAGCTGTCCAAATCAGATATATGGAAGCATTTATTCAGTTTAATCCATGGTTCTCCATCAAGATAGTATGAACAGGAAACTAGCATCAGAATGAAGGACTCTGAGCAAGGCTCCTTTCTCATTGCAATGTGTTTCATCCACTACATCCCCAAATTCTTCTTCCAAGACTCTGCGCGCTCACTGGCTGATGACGCCATTGTGCCGTTACCTCTCCATCTTCACCTGCCACATTCCTCTAGCCGCCAAGCAGCCGTCCTGATTTTGAAGGCCTTCCTGTCTGTTACCTTCCTGTCCCTCACGTCCTGCCATCAGCTGGGCTGACGGCGTTTCCCTGTAACAACACAGTAAACACTCTGCCTCATGCTGCCTTAATTTTAAGAGGCTGCAGTCTAGGCCTCTGTCTCCCCAGGGGTCTACTCTCTGGGACTTTGCTATGATCTGGACAACACATCACCTCCAAAGCGCTTCTGTTCTCTGCCTGGACTCAGTCTCCCATCCCACTGGCCCTCGTTCTCTTTCTCCAGAGGAGTCTTATCTGTCCCAAGGGCTTCTGTGGCCATTTATGCATTCAAGTCACTCATGAGTTTGTTTTCTGTGTCTCTTAATCCTCTGCCAAAGCCCAGAAAAATGTGTCTGATTACATAATAATAAAATTAATCAACATTTACAGGAAAGTTATTGAAGGGGCATGCAGTGTTTTAAATGCTCCATGCATGGGGAACTCATTTATAACCCTGTGGATTTTTAAGAACTGATTTTGCTCACTCTCAGTTGACATGAGAGTCCACTTAAAAGTATGGACTGAAATAGATATTTGCATACACATGTTCACAGCAGCACAACGCACAATAACTGAAAGCAGGACCCCCCCCCCATGTCTATTGTAGCTATGTGGGCTGCACATATAATGGAACGTTATTGAGTCTTGAAAGAGACACATGCTACAACACAAAAGAACCTTGAAGATATAAACATAAGATAAAATAAACATTTTAAAGGGGGAAAAGTGTTATGAGAAGTGTATTTTATTTTATTTTTGAGGCAGGGTTTCTCTATAGCCTTGGAGAACGTCCTGGAACTAACTAGCTCTTTTAGACCAGGCTGGCCTTGAACTCACAGAGATCCACCTACCTCTGCCTCCCGAGTGCTGGGATTAAAGGCGTGCGCCACCACTGCCTGGCGAGAAGTGTACTTTAATAGAAATGAAATTGGAAAGACTTCAAGAACATCAACTGCAAACAAAAAGTAGTAAAACAACCAAAAAGTGTATCATAAAATGTACTATCACCGGGCCCTTGAGTGAGGGCTGAGTGGTTAAGACTGTGCACTGCTCTTGCAGAAAATCCAGTTTTGATTCCTGTCACCAAAGTCTGGAAACAACCTAGATGCCCTTTAATGGAAGAATGGATGAAGAAAGTATGGAATATATACATATTAGAGTACTACTCAGCAGTAAAAAACAAGGACTTCTTGAAGTTTGCATACAAATGGATGGAAATAGAAAACGCTATCCTGAGTGAGGTAAGCCAGACCCAAAAAGAGGAACATGGGATGTACTCACTCATATTTGGTTTCTAGCTATAAACAAAGGACATTGAGCCTATAATTAGTGATCCTAGAGAAGCTAAATAAGGAGAACCCAAAGAAAAACATATAGGCATCCTCCAGAATATTAACCTTCATCAGGCGATGAAAGGAGACAGAGACAGAGACCCACATTGGAGTACCG
>NW_026068006.1:1223621-1266894 GCF_014885135.2 Alexandromys fortis | reverse complement strand
AAGATTTATTTATTATGTGTACAGCATTCCTTCCCTGTGTGCCCGCATACCAGAAGGGGGCGCCAGGTCTCATTACAGATGGTTGTGAGCCACCATGTGGTTGCTGGGAATTGAACTCAGGACCTCTGGAAGAGCAGTCAGTGCTCTTAACCACTGAGCCATCTCTCCAGCCCCTCCAGGAAATATGGAACACTATGAAAAGATCAAACCTAAGCATAAAAAGGATAGGAGAAGTCCAACTCAAAAACACAGAAAATATATTCAACAAAATCATAGAAGAAAACTTTCTCAACCAAAAGAAAGATATGTATATGAAGATATAAGAAGCTTAGGAAATACCAAATAGACTAGACCAAAATAAAATCCCCTTGCCACATAATAATCAAAACTCTAAACATACAGAGTAAAAAAAAAAAAAAAATTAAGAGCCGCAAAGAAAAAAGGCCAAGTAACTTATAAAGACAAACCTATTAAAATTACACCTGACTTTTCAGTGGAAACAATGAAAGCCAGAGGTCCTGGTCAAGCGTTATGTAGACATTAAGAGACCACGGATGCCAGCCTAGACTACTATTCTCAGCAAAACTTTCAGTCACCATAGAAGAACAAAACAAGATATTCCATGACAGAACCAGACTTAACCAATACCTAGCAATAAACTTAGCCCTACACAAAATACTAGAAAGAAAACTTCAACACAAGGAAGTTAACTACATCCACAAAAACACAGACAATAGATGATCGCACAGCAGCAAATCCCAAAGAAGGGGAAAACACACACAATCACACAATAACAACAACAAAAACTAAAATAACAGGAACTAGAAAACATTGGTCATTAATATCCCTTAATATAAAAGAACTCAATTCATCTATGAAATGACACAGGCTAACAGATGGGTTAGGTAAACAGAATCCATCCTTCTGCTGCTTACAAGAAACACTCCTCAAACTCAAGGACAGACATCACAGAGTAAAGGGCTAGGAAAAAAATTTCCAATCAAATGGGCCTAAGAAACAAGCTGGTGTAGCTATCCTAATATATAACAAAATAGACTTCAAATTAAAATCAATCAAAAGAGACAAAGAAAGACATTTCATATTTATCACAGGAAAAATCCATCAAGAGAAAATTTCAATACTGAACATCTATGCCCCCAATACAAGGGCACCCTCATATGTAAAAGAAACACTACTAAAGTTTAAATCACATGTTAAACTCCACACACTAGTAGTGGGAGACTTCAACACCCCACTCTCACCACTGGGCAGGTCTGCCAGAAAAAAATTAATAGAGAAATAGGGAGCTAACAGGTGTTATGACTCAAATGGACTTAACAGACATCTATGGAACATTCCATCCAAACAGAAAAGAATATACCTTCTTCTCTGCAGCTCATGGAACCTTCTCAAAAATTGCCCAAATACTAGGTAACATAGCAAACCTTAACAGATACAAAAAAAATGGAATAACTCCATGTATTCGATCATCATGGCTTAAAATTAGAATTCAACAGCAACACTAATTCCAGAAAGCCCCAAAATAAAAACATGGAAATTAAACAATGCTCACCTGAGTCACCAGTGGGTCAAGGAGGAAATAAAGGAAGAAATTAAAGACTTCCTAAAATTCAATGAAAATGAACACACAACATACCCAAATTTATGGGACACAATTAAAGCAGTGTTAAGAGGAAAGTTCATAGCACTAAATGCCTACATAAAGAAGCTGGAAAAATCCCACACTATTGAGTTAACAGAACATTTGAAAACTCTAGGACAAAAAGAAGCAAACTCACCTAGGAAGAGTAGACGTCAGGAAATAATCAAATTGAGAGCTGAAATCAACAAAAATAGATTCAAAGAAAACAATATAAAGAATCAATGAGACAAAGAGTTGGTTCTTTGAGAAGTTAAACAAATAGACAAAACTTTATCCAAATTAACCAAAAGGCAGGGAGAGAATATCCAAATTAACAAAATCGGAAATGAAAAGGGGGACATAATAACAGACACTGAGGAAATACAGAAAGAATCATTAGGTCATATTTCGAAAATCTGTACTCTATAAAATTGGAAAACATAAAGGAAATGAACAATTTTCTGGATAAATATCACTTATCAACATTAAATTAATATCAGATAATCGAATTAAATAGACTTAAAGAAATAGAAACAGTCATCAAAAGACTCCCAACCAAAAACAGCCCAGAAGGCTTCACCTCAGAATTCTATCAAGATTTTCAAAGAAATAATGCCAATACTCCTCAAGTTGTTCCACAATATAGAAACAGAAGGAACATTGTCAAACTCTTTTTATGAGGCTACAATTACCCTGATTCCCAAACCACACAAAGACATTACTAAGAAAGAGAATTACAGATCCATTTCACTCATGAACATTGATGCAAAAATACTCAATAGAATAC
This sequence comes from Alexandromys fortis, assembly GCF_014885135.2. Classification (NCBI taxonomy): domain Eukaryota; kingdom Metazoa; phylum Chordata; class Mammalia; order Rodentia; family Cricetidae; genus Alexandromys; species Alexandromys fortis. The sequence continues at coordinate 1,264,465 of NW_026068006.1, read as the reverse complement.
TGGCAAATCGAGTCCAAGAACACATCAGAAAAAATCATCCATCATGACCAAGTAGGCTTTATTGCAGAGATGCAGGGATGATTCAACATACAAAAATCTGTCAATGTAATTCACCTATAAACAAACGGAAAAAAAGAAACACAAAACCACCACAGGATCATCTTGTTGGATGCTGGAGAAGCCTCTGACAAAATACAACATCCCTTCATGATGAAGGTCTTAGAGAGAACAGGGATACAAGAAACATATATAAAAATACTAACAGCAATATACAGCAAGCCAAGAATACACATCAAACTAAGTAAAGAGAAGCTCAAAGAGATTCTACAGAAATCAGGAACAAGACAAGGTTGTCCACTCTCTCCATATCTATTCAATATAGTACTTGAGGCTCTAGCTAGGGCAATAAAACAACAAAAAAAGATCAAGGGGATAAAAATCAGAAAAGAAGTCAAACTCTCATTGTTTGCTGATGATATGATAGTTTACATAAAAGTGACCCCCAAAATTTTACCAAGGGACTTGTAAAACTCATAAACACCTTCAATACTATAGTAGGATACAAGATTAACTAAAAAAAAAAAATCAGCAGTCCTCCTGTACACAGATGATAAATGGGCTGAGAAAGAAATCAGAGAAACATCACCCTTCACAATAGCCACAAATAGCATAAAATACCTAAGGATAACTCTAACCAAACAAGTGAAAGACCTGTATGACAAGAACTTTAAAACTCGGAAGAAAGAAATTGAAAAAGATACCAGAAAATGGAAAGATTTCCTATGCTCTTGGGTAGGTAGAATTAACATAGTAAACATGGCAATCTTACCTAAAGCAATCTACAGATTCAATGTAATACCCATCAAAATCCCAGCACAATTCTTCACAGAACTCAAAAGAATGGTAATCAACTTCATATGGAAAAGCAAAAAACCCAGGATAATCAAAACAATCCTGTACAATAAAAGAACTTCTGGAGGCATCACTGCCTCTGACTTCAAACTCTACTACAGAGCTACAGTACTGAAAACAGCCTGGTATTGGCATCTAAACAGACAGGAGAACCAATGGAGCCAAATGGAAGACCCGGATATCAATCCACATACCTACAAACACATGATTTTTGACAAAGAAACAAAAAATATGAAATAGAAAAAAGGATATTTAACAAATTGTGCTGGCATAACTAGATATCAACATGTAGAAGAATGAAAATAGGTCCAAACCTATTGCCATGCACAAAACTCAAGTCCAAATGGATCAAAGACCTCAATATAAAACAAACCATGCTGAACCTCATAGAAGAGAAAGTTGAAAGTACACTTGAACCCACAGGAGAACACTTCCTAAATATAACCCATTAGCACAGACACTGAGAGCAACAGTTGATAGATGGGCCCTCCTAAAATTGAAAAGCTTCTGTAAAGCAAAGGACACGGTCAACAAGACAAAATGACAGCCTACAGAATGGGAAAAGATCTTCAGCAACTCCACATCAGACAGAGGGCTGATCTCCAAAATATACATTAGAACTCAAGAAACTGATCATCACAAGAATACATAATCCAATAAAAACTGGGGTACAGACCTAAACAGAGAACTCTCAACAGAGGAATCTAAAATGGCTGAAAGACACTTAAGGAAATGCTCAACATTCTTAGCCATCAGAGAAATGCAAATTAAAACAACTCTGAGATTCCAAATCTTACACCTGTAAGAATGGCCAAAATCAAAAACACTGATGACAACTTATGCTGGAGAGGATGTGGGGTAAAGGGAAGACTTCTGCATTGCTGGTAGAAGTGCAAACTTGTACAACTGCTTTGGAAATCAGTATGGTGATTTCCATTCTTAGAAAATTAGGAAACAACCTTCCTCAAGATTCAGAAATACCACTTGGGTATATACCCAAGGGATGCTCAATCATACCACAAGGACGTGTGGTCAACTATGTTCATAGCAGCATTATTTGTAATAGCCAGGACCTTGAAACAACCTAAATGGCCCTCAACCAAAGAATGGATAAAGAAGATGTGGTACATTTATACAATGGAGTACTACATGGAGGAAAAACATAATGACATCTTGAAATTTGTGGGCAAATGAATGGATCTAGAAAACATCATATTGAGTGAGGTAACCCAGATCCAGAAAGACAGATGTAATATGTACTCACTCATAAGTGGTTTTTAGACAAAGAAAAACCAGCCTACAATCCTAAACTCCAGACATCCTAGGCAAGAGGACCCTAAGAGAGACATACATGGATCTAATCTACATGGGAAGTAAAAAGACAAGATTTCCTGAGTAAATTGGGAGCATGGGTATCAAATGAAAGAGGGTAGAAGGGGAGGGGAAAGAAGGGAGGGGAGTGGAGAAAAATATAGTTCAATAAAAACAAAAAAAATTAAGCTTGCTTTTCTTTGAATAACCTTGTTAAAGAAACTGAAAGGAGAGTTACAGATTGGGATAAAATATTTGCAAACCATACACCCAACAAAGGATTACTGTCTACCATATATAAAGAACTCTCAAAACTACAGTTAAAAAAGTAAGTAAGAAAGAAAAAAAAAGAAGGAAAGAAACTATTCAGTTGAATGAGTGTGTGCAAAAGAAATGGAGAGATAGCGCATTAAAGAAAAAAACACAGACAACATAACAATACATAAAACATGTTAAATATCACAAGCCACCAGGGAAATGAAAATTTTAACTGCATTGCAATACAATATGAGCTGAGCACAATGGCCAATATTTTCAAAAATAGCAAAAACCCATGCTGGTGAAGATGCATTGAAATTAAATCTCACAGTTTTGGAGTTGTTCTTCTGGGTATTAGTACCCGAAAATAAACACTTATATGAAAACTGTATATAAAACATTGATGACAGTGTCAGTTTTAGACACAAACTGGAACAAACGTAGATGCCCATTATTGGCAAATAAGTAGTCTGTCCATGCTGTAAGTTATATTCTCAACCATAAAAATAACAGAACCAAAGAACTGATAAATACCCCACCTGGAGGGATTTGAGATGAATTACACAGTGAAAAAAATTCATCCCAAAGTGGCAGACTGTACACCCTGATACCCAAACCACGCAATGATTCAACAAAGAAAGAGAATTACAAACCAATTTCACTCATGAACATTGATGCAAAAATACTCAAAAAGTACTTGCAAACTGAATCCAAGAACACATTAAAAAGACTATCCACCATGACCAAATAGGCTTTATCACAGAGATACGGGGATGGTTCAACATATGAAAATCTTCCAATGTAATCCACCTTATAAACAAACAGAAAGAAAAAAAAAACACGATCATCTCATCAGATGCTGAAAACGTCTTTGACAAAATCCAATACTCCTTCATGACAAAAATCTTTGAGGGATCAGGGATACAAGTGGCATCCATAAATATAATAAAGGCAATTTACAGCAAGCCTATAGTCTACATCAAATTAAATGGACAGAAACTCAAAGCAATTCTGCTAAAATCAGGAATAGGACAAGGCTGTCCACTCTCTCCATATCTATTCAATATATTACTTAACTAAGTTCTAGCTAGAGTAATAAGACATCTAAAAATCAAGGGGATACAAATTGGAAAGGAAGAAGTCAAAGTATCAGGAGATGCAGAAATGAAAAGGAAGAAATCAAAGTATCACTACTTGCAGATTATATGGTATATATAAGTAACCCCAAAAATCCTACCAGGGAACCCCTACATCTGATAAGCCCTTTCAGTGAAGTGGCTGGAAATCAATATGGTGGTTTTTCAGAAAGGTGGGAATCAATCTACCTCAAGACCCAGCCATACCCCATCCTATCACAAGGACACTTGTTCATCTATGGCCATAGCATCTTTTTCTCACAACAGCCCCAAACAGGAAACAACCCAGATGTCCCTCAACAGAAAAATGAATAAAGAAAATATGATACATTTACACAATGGAGTATTACTCAGGTGTTAAAAACAATGACACCATGAAAATTTCAGGCAATTGGATGGAACTAGAAAAAAATTGTCATGAGTGTAGTGACTCAGACCCATAAAACAAAACAAAACAAAACAAAACAAGGTCTGTACTCACTTATAAATGGATATTAGCTGTTACATAAGGGATAATCATGTTACAATCCTCAGACCCAGAGAGACTAAGTAACAAGGTGGGCTCAAGGAGGATGGATGCAAGGATCTCCCTGGAAAGAAGTAATAGAACAGATTTCATGGGTGGGCTGGGGATGGAGGAGGCTGGGAACAGGAGGGATCAGGTGGTAGTGAGGAATACTGGAAGAAAAAAACTGGAGTGGGGGAGAATTAGGGAGTGATCTGGAAACCTAGTACAGTAGAAGCTCCATGGAATCTACAAGAGTAACCCTAACAAAGACTCCTAGTGATGGGGTACACGGAGCCTGAACCAGGCAAGACCTCAAGTGGAGGAACTGGAACACCAACACAGTCACTAAACCTTTGACCTACCTCCAGAGTGTTCTGGGACCAGAGCCTAGCAGAGTATTCATCAAAGAGACCGGAGAGACTTCATCCAGCAACTGGTGGATGCAGAGTCCCACAGCCAAACATTAAGTGGCGCTCCGGGAATCCTGCAGAGGAGAGGAAGGAAGGATCAGAGGAACCAGAGGGGACAGAGAACGTGGCCCACAGAATCAGCTGACTGGACCTCAGGGGGGCTCACAGAGATCAGGGAGCCTGCAGGGGTCTGACCTAGGTATATAATATAACTGAGTAGCTTGGCATTCTTATGGGGTTCCTAGCAGTGGGAGCAGGGGCTGTCTCCGACTCTTTTGCCTACTTATGTAACCTATCTCCTACTGCTTTGCCTCATCCAGCCTTGATGCGGTGACGGTCTGTGCCTGGTCTCACTGTAGCTTGTTATGCTGTGTTTGATGGATGTACCTGGGAGGCCTGGCTCTTCTCTGAGGGAAGGCAGAGGGGGTGGATTTGGGGAAGAGGGGAGATGAGTGGGAGAAACTGAGGGGTGGGGAGAGAAGGAGAGATATAATAAATAAAAGAAGAAAAAAATTTAAAGTTGCAGACTATAGAATTTTGTTGACATGGTATTCTGGAAATGGTAAAATTTCAGAAATGGAGGACAGATTTTGGTTGCCAGGGATGAAGGGAAAGGCTGGAACAAGAAGCATTGAGTGTGGCCTTGAAAGGGAAACACGGGGGACTGTTTGCCAACAGAAATGGTCTATACATCGATTGCATCAATATCAGCATCCTGGCTGTGATATTATTTATGGGAAAACAGATAAAGGATAGATAGAGTTCATCTCTTTATTTCTTAAAACTATATGTGCATATGGAAATAAACTAATAAACTATTCAAAAGATGTGCATACATTTTAACCCTGAGAGAATACAGAGGCTCACTCAATCTCTCTCTCTCTCTCTCTCTCTCTCTCTCTCTCTCTCTCTCTCTCTCTCTGTCTGTCTCTATCAATCACACACACACACACACACACACACACACACACACACACACACACACACACACTGCGGAGCTTTCTTGGGGCATCTTCCTGGTCCAGTCGCACATTTTTCAATATGCTTACTATACATTCCCTGAATTCTTTTCTTGTTTTCTCTCCCTTTTCCCTAGTTCCATTTCCATTCTCTTCTTTGCTTTTCCTTCCTCTTCCTCACTAATTTGGTCCTCAAGCTGAGACGCGATTGAACAGGTGGCTGTTCTGAACCTAAGGTAGAGAATGGTGTGTGTCAGGGAGAATTGCTCAGTCTGCCAGAAGGACCCATAGCAGATGACTAGGTGTCCATATAAGGGTAGGAGGGCGGAGTCTCCTAGCAAGTATTGGAGGATGAGTGGGGCGAGCTGGTCCCCTACTTAGGAGGAGAAAGCATACTTGGTGAGAGTAACCAGAAAGTTGAATTTTCAATGGAGGAGAATGGACTTGTGGGAAGCGAGAGCACTGGTTTTGGAACTAGTGGTATGTGTATGAACTCATGGTTTTTAAGGTACACACATACATTTAGAATAAAGATATAAGTGTGTATTTGTGGACTGGGAGATGGGTCAGTTGGCAAAATGCCTGCTATACATGTAGAGGGCTTGAGTTTGACTCTAAGAACTCATGTTTATAAGCCTAGGTGTGATGGTACCCACTTATACTACAGCAAATGGGAGACAGGAGACAGTGGTAAGCAGATCCTGGGGGCCCTCTAGCCAGCCATGAGAGCCAGTGAGAAAACTTTTAATCCCAGCAGCCATGCTAGTTAGCTATAGAAGCCTGGCAGTGGTGGTGCACGCCTTTTAATACCAGCACTAGAGAGAACTGTAAGGCAGAATGAGCAAAGAATTCTATTTCAGTCTAAAGATTTCATAGAGGTAAGAGTTTCTCTAGTGGCTTGGCTGCTTTGCTTTTCTTCAGGTTGAACCTCAATATCTGTCTATGGGTTTATATTATTCATACTCCTTTTGGTGCCGCATGTTTGGGGTATGAATTCATGAAAAAGCTGGTTGCCTGTGGCTTTTTAGCCCCCAGCATGGTCTGGAGTCCCACGTGGTATAGGCCAGAGCTGCACGTGGGGCTCCAGCCCCACATGGCTAGGCTTTCTTTTCTTTTTTCCCCAAGACTCTGAGCAACTTTGGGTTTTCCTGATGTAGCCTCTCTGAAATAGTCTCCAGCTGCCACCAAACTCCAGAAGAAGCTGGGCTCCCAATGCCACAGGACTCATCCTCCCTAGACCAGCTGGCTCTGCCTTCAGGCACCCCACAACACATATGCTTTTTCCAAACCATCCCCTGTGCATTTTTCAGAAAGTTGATTCTCTCTCTCTCTCCATCGTGGGTTGGGGTTCTCCCTGAACCTCTTTCTTGGGCTGCTGCAAACTAGATAGCAGCCTTGAAATCCAGTCAGGCTTTTACTGTTATAATAAGCCTCATATCTTCATCAACATGGTTGTCCACTTGGTAAGACAATTTTTTTTTTTGGGTTTTTGAGACAGGGTTTCTCTGTCCTGAAACTAGCTCTTGTAAAACAGGTTGGCCTCAAACTCACAGAGGTCTGCCTGCCTCTCCCTCCTGAGTGTGGGATTAAAGGCGTGCATCATCACCATCCTGCAACAATTGGGAATTCTTAAAGAGAAGAATTAGTTTAGAGAGTTTTTCCCACATTAAAAAAAATGGGAAAAAGCATCGCAACAGAGGTATTTGGATAATATTCTAGACAATTTAAAATGCAATGATTCAATGAGAGGCTAATTCTAATTGAGATGGAATTTATGTAATGTCAATTGCAAACATCTTTATCATTTTTGTCTTATCACTAAAAGAGTTGGCTAATCTTAGTGCTAAAATATAGGCCTTAGAAAAACCTAATAAAACAGATCATGGAGAAATTCAAATTTAGGCAGAAGAATTTAATGGAGAATCAACTTCAGTGTTGCATTTTAAGAACAGAGAGGAACAGCCTAAGGGTTTCAAACAACCAACCTTAAGCTACCCAATAATCTTACAGGAATTGTCAAAAGCAGAGGCTCTGTTACAGCTAACTGGATTCCTGTGCCAATGTTAGATTTAAGGAGATTCAGGATGCAATAGTCTTACTCTATTCTGACATGGATTCACCTTTTGTGAAGCAAATGTTAAACTCGTGGTCAGTTTGAAATGGACTTATCCCTGAAGACAATAGAATTGGTTAAAGGTGTTTTAGAGCCTGGTTCACAATTACAGTGGAGGATGTGGCTAAGAGTTTGAACAATGGAGTAAAGCTAGAGATAGGAAAAGATCAAACTCTTGGAGGAGGAGATTATGCTACTATAGAAAGACAAGCTATATATGATGACCACACCCTGGATTAATACCACACAGCAGCTTTGAATACTTGGGACAGAATGAAGAGATAGGAAAGAAAATTGAGTCATTTACTAAAGTTATACAGGGCCAAAGGAAGCCTTTACAGATTTCTTACAAAGACTGACTTCAGCAGTAAATAAAATGATACCAAATTTAGAAGCTAGACAAATAATAATTTAATCTTAGGCTTTTGAAAATGCCAATTCTCTATGCAAAAAATAAGCCATTAAAGGCATTTCTCCTTTGGAGAAATGTATTCAAGATACAATTAATATTGAATCTCATGATCATGAAGATGCATGGATAGGAGAGGTGATTTCCAGAGGTTTGAGGAAAAATCAAAGTGTCAAATATTATAATTGTGAAAAACAAGGTGTAGACCGGGCACTCCTAGAAACAATGATTTTTCTAATAATCTATTCAGAACATCCTTCCCTTCTGGATTATGTGGAAGGTGTGGCAAATGCAGCCGTTGGACTAATGAATGTAGGTCAACGAGGAATATCCAAGGTAGTCCTGTGCCATTGGAAAACTCCATGAGGGGCCTCTCACAGGACCCTATGCAAAATCCAGTTCACTCATTTTCTGCCATTGTAGAGAAAACCCCTTCCCAGAGAAATTAAAAGAACCTAATACCGATTGTAGAAAGCCATACTTCTTTGGATAATAAAACAGCTATAAAAGAGAAAACAAAAAATTCAGGAGAAACCATAACTTGAGTATTTTGGCAAATTTCTATAAATGAAAAAGACCAAAATTAAAAAAAAACAAATAAATAACATTGTCATTAAAGGTCTGGTAGACCCAGGTACTAATGTAACAACAATTTCATCAAAATCTTGGCATCCAAATTGGCTTCTTCAGAATGTAAATGTTCAGTTTTTAGGAATTGGAACTTTATCTCAGGTAAAGCAGAGCATGAGATGTGTAGAATATATATGGCCAGAAGGACAAAGAAAATTATTAAAACCAAATGTGGCTAACATAGCAATGAATTTGTAGGGACATGATTTGTTACAACAATGGAATACTCAGATTAGCATTTCCCCAATATTAGAAACAAACCATAAATTGAAGTATGTTTCTGGGAAAAATATTACAAGATATTATAAAGAACCATTCACGTTGTACAAGAACAGGGCACAACCGCTGCTGCTCTTCCAAAGGCATTAAAGCCATACCTTTAAAATGGTTGACAGACAAACCAGTATGGTTTAAGCAATGGCCTTTAACAACAAAGAAACTGGAGGTACAGGAGAACTAGATGCTCACCATATAGAAGAATCAACCAGCCCTTGGAATTCTCCTGTATTTGTTGTTAAAAAAATCTGGAAAATGGAGAGAATGGTAGCATATTTAAGAGCTATTAATAAGGTGATTCGGCTAATGGACTCCCTACATTCTGGAATTCCTTTACTTTCCTATTAACTAAAGGACAACCTCTTATACTTACTGATTTAAAAGATTGTTTCTTCACTAAACCTTTGCAAGAAAAAGACAGAGAAAAATTTGTCTTCACAGTGCCTACTTTTTTAAATTCTCTGCCTGCAAAAAGATATCAATGGAAGACTCTCCCACAGGAAATGTTAAATAGTCCCCATCCTGTGCCAATATTTTGTAAGCCAGTCATTGAAAATGATACATAAGCAACTTCATGAATCTATAGTTTACCATTACATGGATTCAATGTAGATAATTTAGAAAAAATGTTGCCTTGTTGGGGATTGCAAACTGCTCCTAACAAAAATACAAAGAGGAGATTCTATTAATTATTTAGGCTATAAAATAGGTTTACAAAAAAATTAGACCCAAAAGGTACAAATTAGGAGAGATTTGTTGCAGACTCTTAATGTCTTCCAAAGATTGCTAGAAGACATTTCCTATCTATCCATGGTGCACTACTGGGATAGGTCCTGATGACCTGATTAATTTAAACAAATCCTTAGATGGTGACAAGGACTTAAATAGTTAATATCAGCTGAAGTTGAGAGAGAATTGTCTTTGATTGAAGAGAAATTACAGAAGGCACATGTGGATTGTGAGGATCGAAATCCTAACTGCATTTTGGTCATATTACCCTCCAAACATTCCCCTACAGGAATTTTAATACAGAGGAAAGATATCATAGAATGGATCTTTTTACCACATAAATAGAGCAAAAAACTAAAAATTTATGTGGAAAAGGTCTCTGTGGTTATTCTAAAAGGAAAGTTTAGACTTGGTCTAAATAGCCCCAACATTCTATACTGATGCAAATCCATCAGAAAAGACAGGTTGCAAATCAAAAATTTAAGTAAAGTGGAACAAAACCATTATGATTCTGTCCAAAAGTCAGAATTATATGCTATTCTCATGGTACTAACTAATTTAAAGAACCTCTCAACATAGTTACAGATTTGAAATATGCAGAAAGAATTGTTTTGCATATTGCAACCACTAAATTTATACCAGATGATACAGAATGGTCTTTATTATTTATTTAGTTACAAGATCTAATCAGGAATAGGAATCATCTCATATACATAACACATCTGATCCCATATAAGTCTGTTAGGTCCTCTAGCACAAGTCAATGTGGAAATCGATTAATTATTGATTAGAAATGTGCTGAAGGCTTCAGAATTTCTTAAGAAGCATCACGTCAGTAGCAAAGGTTTTAAAAAAGACTTTTGCATCACGTAAAAATAAGCCAAGGAAATTAAAAAAAAGTCTTATTTTTCTTTATTCACCCAAACACCATTACCTGCAGAAAGTTACCCAAAGGATACTCAAAGGAATAAAATCTGGTGGACGGATGTGTTCCATTTTGTAAAATTTGGAGAACTAAAATATGTACACCACACCATTGATACTTATTCAGGTTTTCAATGAACAGCTGCTTTGAGTTTAGAAAAGGCTAATTTAGTAATCATACATTTACTAGAAGTTTTGGTCATCATGGGTATACCTACACAAATAAAGGCTGACAATGCTCCAGCATTTGTCTCTAAGAAAATGTAACAGTTCTTGGCTTATTATAATATAATACATTACAGGTATACCACACAATCCTACAGGCCAGGCAGTTATAGAAAGACCAAAATGAACTCTAAAGGATATGTGAAATAAGCAGAAAGGGATGATAAATACCCCCCAGAAATAGATTGCATAATGCTTTATTAACTTTGAATTTTCTAAATGCTAATGTGAAAGGAACAACATCTGAGGAGAGACTTATGTTAGCTAAACTACAAAATTAAATCAGTTGATATACTTTAAAGATATACTGACTTCAGAATGAAAATCAGGACATGTGTTACATTGTGGAAGAGGTTTGCTTTTGATTCCACAGAAGAAGAAAAGTTATAGATACCATCAAAATTGATAAAGATTCAATTTGAATAAGAGACACCTCTTAATCATGTTACAAGATGATAGTTCATCAAACAGTATGGCCATTTAATCTAAACTAACCTATAAAACCAACAAATGCTTTTTATTTGATCAGATATAACGTGCCAAAAGAGAATCTCCCCCACGTTAGGGTGGGAAAGGGTTTTGTTTCTGTCTTTTCAGGAAAATGAAGACATTCAGAGAAAGAATCTGAAGACTATCAGACAGATGAGACACCTGAAGAAAAAGGACAGATCATCTGAAAAAAAAAAGTCACAAGAAAAAGAGTAAATCAATCTTTCGGTATATCACATTTCCAACAGAATAAAATTTCATAAATTTTTCTAAATGTTTGTTTCTGCTGTTCTCTACAGGCATATAAGACAAATAGCGTTTTTGTAGTCCCAGCTAATTAAAACTTAAAGTTGGCTTTGGAGTTGGAGTGTAATTCTTTCTCCTAACCCAAGCATGCTTATTAAAATAAAATCCAAAATCTCTGTCTCATGTCAGAAGGGCTGTCTAATATGGGACAGAATTAAGATAAATACTTAAGGACTACTTTATTGCCACTAATCTTGTAATCCTTTGTTTTTATATTGATTCTTTAACAGCTTTTCATAAAGTATGAGACTTATAAGATAAATACATACGTACATACATACATATATTTTAAACTTCTTGTCATGATGTTAATGGTCATATAGAATACTAAATAAAGAGTTCATCTACCTTCCTGTGTGTGATTTTGGGTTTGAGTATCTATCATTTTTCTGTAGTAAACCATGAGCACGCCTAACAGCAACTTTTGAAGTCTCCAAAAGGAGCATGGAGCCCCACAATCATGATTCCTCCAGAACTGTGATAACACCACTGAACTGGAAAAAAAAACCTAAAGATTGACTTTGGATTGAATACTACTCAGAACAACTTTTAGGTGGCTAGCTGAGATGATTCAGCCTAAGAGATTACTCTAGCCAGGACTTGAGGCAAGCCATGCACTTTCCTATTATGCAGAGACTGAACAACAAATGATACAGTTAATTCTCCCAGGACTTGACAATTAACCCAGTTTTTTTTTCCAGGATCCCCTAAAAATGCCATTACCCCAAGACAACAGAAAGCAAATTTAAAACTACAACACCCACATTACCAAGAGGTAGGGTGGATGGTTTTTGGTCATTCAGTGGGTTATAGATATTTGTCACAATGTTTAGGGGGGTTGGCTATCAGTTGTTATTGGTTATGATAGGGGGAAAGTTGAACAAAGAGAATTAGACTCAAGGTTCTTGTTTGGAAAAGAAAAAAGGAATATAGATATAACAGGATAAAAGTGTAGATTATTGACTCTACTCTGAAAAGAAAAAATCAACACTATAGATATGATAAGATTAAAAGGTAGATTGCTGAATCAGCTTTTAAAAAACAACCACTAGTTTTAAATGTTTTTCATTGGATTGGATTTTATATATTGTATACATTTTTTATATTGATACAAATTTAAGATTAATTTTGTTAGAATTTACTGTACATACATTTTTTTACTCCTGTTCAAGGTAATAAGCCTATACAATTCATTTAACAGTATACACAATTTCTAACCCTTGAAAATTATTATTACCAAGTGTTTAGGATAATAAGGGAATGCAGGTCAGTAGTTAATCACCTATTATAATGGAACTTGTAGTCACATTTGGTATGTTTTCAAGATCAAACAAAGATATATCTTAGATGAACCATCTTCAAGCACTTCAGAGATCTACAGAATATGGCATTTAAGATGTTTTAATAACATAGGTTCATTTTATGACACTAAGACATGTCTGCTCCGGGCAACACCAACCTACTTCAGAGAAGATAATGGGCATTGAAGAAATTCCACATGGAGTATGACAAAAGTAAGCCACTGGGCAAGAAAATACCCTGACTCAACAGCTGACAGTGTGCTGTCCTAAGTGGGGAAGCAGGACACAAAAGAGAGTGACTGCTTGATGTGGGAGTGTCATATATCAATCTGTTGATTTCATTGGTTAAGTAATAAACCAACTGCTTGGCCTCATAGCCTAGAACATAGGTGGGTGGAATAAACAGAATAGGATGCTGGGCGGAAGAGGAAGTGAGGTCAGACTCTGCGCTGCTTCCAGAGGGACCGGACAGCCACCATGCTCTGCTCTCCCAGGCAGCTGCAACCCACGATGGACTTAGGCTAGAATCTTCCCGGTAAGCGCACCTTGGGGTGCTTACACACATCATTAGAAATGGGCTAGTCCAGGTGCGAGAATTAGCCTGTAAGGGCTAGAGTTCATGGGCCAAGCAGTGTTTAACTGAATACAGTTTGTGTGTTGTTATTTCGGGCATGAGCTAGCCAAGCGGCTGGGGTGTTGGGGACGCAGCCCCGCCGCTCATATTTCAACAACTGCTAAACATTGTCAAGACAAGGTTGGACAGTCCTTCAGAATATCCTGCTCCACAGCAAGGTCTGTCCAATATGCTAGGCTTTTAGGCCCTTGAAGATGTATGCTCCAACATTGCAAAGAAATCTTGGATGACTATTCAGGCTGCCAGCTGTTTCTGTCGTTTCCCACATTTTTTGGAAGTTGTTTGCTTACTCACTTAATATTATTTCCTTCGTGGGTCTCTGGGGGAACTGAAGACTAAATAGCTATAGTTTTTCTTGTTTAACAGATGCAAAAAGCAAGTTATGATAGAAGACTTTGGACTCACCAAGATAGGATAGATATTAAGTATTTTCTCTGAATTTGTCAAATGCAAATGGACTAGACATTGTTGAAGTATTTATTGCCTGTGTATTATACATATAGTTATTGTACTTATGGTATATAGTTTTCTTATATTAGTTATGGCCTTCTTTTTTATTTTAGACAAAAAGGGGAAATGTAGTGATATTTCATTTACATTTTAATAAATAAAGCTTTCCTAAAGATCAGAATGCAAAACAGCCACACTAGTCAGACAAGTAGACCAGGCAGTGGTGGTAGTGCATGATTTTTAGCCCAGTGCTAGAGAGAGATATAAGGAGGGATGAGACAGGAACTCGCTCTTTTTTCAGTCTGAAGACTTCATAGATGTAAGAGCTCTCTAGTGGCTTGGCTGCTTTGCTTCTCTGTTCTTTAGGTTGAACTCCAATATCTGTTTCTGGATTTTTATTATTTATACTACACACCAATGCCCAAAATTGTGGAAACACTCAGAGAATGACAAAATGTGTCACAGAGACTCAAAACTTAGCCCAAAGGGCCCTCCTGGCTAGATCTGGGTGTTTAAGTACACAAATAAATACACTAGGAATACATTACAACCAACTGAATACAGAGTTACACATCCATTCTGATGTAAACTAATGAGGAAAGTGGAAGGCTGACAAAGGGGCGGCAGATTTGCCTGTTATTAACTCAAGGGAAAGAGTGAGTTTCATCTGAAGAAGACTGTCAGACACCTCTTTAATCAAGTGATCACAGCAAACGTCACCAGTATCGATACACTGACATGTGCACCATCTGATAAGATGCCAGCAAAGGAACGGGGTGTGGCTTCTTTGATTTCCCTCACCAAGTTGTGTTGCCTGTATCCATAACGAGGAAACATCAAATTCAATCTGAGGATCTGTTAACAAAATAACTGCCCTATACGTTTCAAAATTCAAAGACGTGAAGAACTGCTGGGGCTGGCGTGAGCTTGGAAGCCCTGATGGGGTCATGGCCTACAATTCAGAACTGATTCCTCTGCTAGTCAAGTGGGATGGACTCTTTGAAAATGTAACTGAGTTGTGGAGATTTGATGATAGTTTTGTATCGACTCAGTGTCCCAACTTTCTTTTGGTTACAGGAGCCAATGTTATCATTTGCAGGGAACAAATATTGAGGAATTGAGGAATAATGGGGATAAGGCTAGAACTTATTGAGACATGGGAGAGGTTAGAGATCTTTTTTTTAAGCATGTGAACTGAAGGGCCTTATAGCAGTATGAATGAGAAATGCCCTGCTAAGGTCCCCAGATGGTGGTGCTGTCTGGGGGATGGTGGAACCTTTAGACTGTGGAGCATTGCCGGAGGAAGTGCCTCACTGGAGTTAGGTTTGGGGTGATACAGTCTGGGCCCATTTCCTGTTTTCTTTCTCTCTCTGCTTCCTGTGTGCACATGAAATGTGATCCGCCATCTTCCTGTTTTCTCTCTCTTCTTCCTGTGTGCATATTAAATGTGATCCGCCATCTTCCTGTTTTCTCTCTCTTCTTCCTGTGTGCATATTAAATGTGATCTGCCATCTTGTACTCCTGTCGCCATGTCTTTCTCACCACGGTGGACTCTATCCTGCCAAAACTTAAAAAGAAACACTTTATTCCTGATGTTGCTGCTCTTCTCAGGGCTCTTTGTTGCTGTTTGGAGACGGGGTTTCTCAGAGTAGCATTGGCTTTCCTGGAATTCACTTTGTAGACCAGGCTGGCCTTGAACTCAGAGATCTGCCTGACTGTTGATCCTGAGTATAAGGGTACTCACCCCACCCCCCATCCCGATGTCAGGGTATTTTGCTTTTGTTTGTTTTCTGTCTTGCACAGCAACAGAACAATAGTTACCACAGGCTACCTGCTGAATCTTGTTCAACATAAGCGTTTTGAAAATGGTTGAAGATATGCATCTTTTAGGAAGGAAGAAGCTGAACAATAAGAAAGAATGTCAGGAAATGCCCAAACTACACTTTCCAAGATGGATGTACTTTGCATTTTCAACACTCTTGAAGGCTTTCATGATGTCTTCCTGGGCAAAGCTCCACTCATAACACCAAAATAAAACCAACTGCAGCACTTTGAGATTTCTGGTATGTTCTCCTCCACCATAAGTTTTCACAAGAAAGGCATTGGCCAAATTCTACAGAGAAATAGACACCTGGAAAGATGGGAGTCTAGGTGGGGCTCATCTCTGACTTGGAGTGCTTGGAGTCTCCAAAGGTATAACATGGAACTTTCCTTTGCATATGGTCCCAAATCACACAGACATTAGAGGAAAGTTTGGAAGGGCATGAGGGGTGATGAGAAAAATCTTTTTTAATAAATTATTTTTGGCAAGGTAGGACTACTAAATAATTGGTTCAAAACATATATTTTGTTGCCTTGTTATAGTCTTTGGCTAGTCAAGTTGAATGTGTGTCCTTAACTCTGATGTGGCTGACCTTATATCTGACCACAGACCATTGGACACAAGTAAGCAAAGTGTGTGTGTGTGTGTATGTGCTTATGTGTGCACATATATACATATGTCTGATTATCTCAGTCCAGAAGGAAAGCAGACATGTTTATGTTACAATAATTAAAAAACATTTTGTCCTGTAAATGAGGGTCAGGCTTCAGTACAAATGCAATTGAGCAAAAGGACATGATCATTTTCCACCAGTGCTGTGTGGATATTTATTTTGATGAATTTTTGGTTATATTGGGGGGGGGTTAATGATATTCTATCACTGTATGTTTCCGGAGGTTTTTAGATATTAATAAACATGACAAACAGATGAGCAGAGATGAGGAAACGATCCTGTCCTCAGTGGTGGATTCATTGGGTGTGTTCATAGTCCTGTTTGGTCCCATCAGAAATTAGGACTCTAGAAGCCTGTGGCCATGGGGGTGGAAGACAGAAGCAGGCACGTAAGCTTCTCTTTGAGACTATTTTCTGTGCTTTGGAGAGCACTTTCTGTGGGCCCAATTCTTGAATGCCTTAGATCAAAGCAAGCCTTTGAATCTTTAGTGTGGTGGCAAAGTAGGAGGTGGGGACACTTGGGAGATGGCTCAGTCAATAAAGTGGAGCCACAGAAGCCTGAGCACCGCTTCAGATCTCCAACCTGCAGAAGAGGAGGGGACGAGTGTGGAAGAGCCAGAGGGGATGGAGGACGCCAAGAAAACAAGTCCCTCTAAATCAACATGATCAATGCACGTATGAATTCACACGGCCTGCATGGGTGTGCCCCAGATGGGGGGCCTAGAGATGAACGGAGACATGAACACGTGTTCCCGACCCTAACCTGGAAGCCGTCTCTAGTTGATAACTACTTGCAAATGAAAATTTAGTTTCCTCCAAGGGCATCTTGCTAGAGAGGCCCTATGCCCAGTAGCAGATGACAACAGAGAACAAACCCAGCAGCATCTTTGGAGGTTCTCTGTACCACAGTGTCTTGTCAGGGCTCTTCTAAAGAGAAAGAAAGGAAGGGAGGGAGGGAGGGAGGGAGGGAGGGAGGGAGGGAGGGAGGGAAGAAGGAAGCACGGAAAGGTTGTCTCATTATTTTTAATTTAATTTATATCCTCTCTTTCTCTCTCTCTCCATCTTCTTCTCTCCTACCCTCCAGTCCTTTGGCTTCCGGTTCCTGGCTGTGTGAATGAGCGGTCTCTGTTCCTCCTGTCTCCTCCTCAGCTCTTTTCCCTCCATTTCTTTGTTTTGTCTAATTCCAAAGTGTTAGTTTTTGTTTTATTTTATTCTATATTGTCACTTAGAGGTCTGTTTTCTAATAAGAGACAGAAAGGGAGGAGAGGTGGGAACTGAAGAGGATGGAAGGTGGGGGTGACCATGATCAGGACATGTTGAGAAAAAAAAATCTATTTTTAATAAAAGAAAAAAGGGGAAAGCTAGGGGCAGCCAAATGCACCGGAGACTGGAGTACTGTGGTGGTGAGATGCAGTAGGTGGACTTCTGCAGCCACTGGCCAGTCAGCCTTGCTGAATCAGTGAGCACCAAATTCCCAAGCAAGGCCCCTTGTCTTCAAATGGAGAAAGTCAGACGCTTCTAGATCAAACTGCGGTGACAGTCAAAGTCAGTGAGCTTTACCTTTTCATTTCATTATGCAGTTGGTGGAGTTTCAAAAATTCTTGAAGAATGATTTTTTTTTTTAAAAATCATGTAATTATGGGTGGTGGTAGGATTACTTAACTGGGCCTTAAGGGGGACTAATCCACAGTTGTTTTTGTAAAAATAAATTAGGTTGAGATTTGGAGCATAGATAAACAGAGTAAGTCTTGTCTAGGTTGTTCTTTAAAATGCCATACCAATTTGTGATGTGGAAAAATCTAGATAGTTCTTCCAGGTAACACACATTGAGGCTTCTTCTATCCAGGAGCATTGAGGAGGAAATAGCTCAAAGGTGGCCTTTCTTAGAAGTTCTCATTCTTGCCTTATGGTCTCTGCTTTCAAGATGCCATCCCATACAAGATCCTCCACCTGTCAACAGCTTTTCATGAGGGAAGCAATCCCATGACAGTTAACATGTATGATGACATGTTAACATGTATGATGATGATACAATAAACCCTGGTTTGGGAAGTGTAAATAGGTAGGGAAGAGGAGGAGAAGGAAGAGAAGGAGGAGGGAGAGGAAGAGGAAGAGGAAGAGTGCCTCTTAAAATATGGATAGGAAGTGTTTTGTCCCCTCAAATTAGTCTGACCTAAATATGGCACTTGTTTTGAAAACATTGAGAAGTCACAGGCATGGTGAGGCACTCCTATGATCCCAGCACCCAGGAGGCAGAGGCATGAAGATCAGGAGTTGAGGCCAGCGTGGACTGCGGAACAAGTTTCAGATGAACCCGGCTTATGTCGTGACACCCTGTCTCATCCCCAAATACTATAAAACTACACATACAAACAGACAGACAGACAAGAAAAACTTTAGGTCCTCTGTGATTCCAAAACTGGAATTTCATGTTATAAGCATTGGTTTTGATATGATTGCTCTAGAAGAACGGGTGCATCCTAAAGTAGCCTAAGAGCCGCTCAGCTTGGCTTGGCATGCTCTCCAATCAGGGTTGGCTGTGGTGTTTGTGCTGCCTAATAAACACGGGCTCCATTCCCAGAGCCTCGGTGAAGCCAGAGTCACTCAATACAGGAGGAAGCTGTGGATTATCAGCGCAGCGTGACAGCTGGGAACTTCTCCGATCAGTTGATTTGGGAATCGAAGTGAGGGGAGACACACCCAAGTTGTAGCCCCTTTCATCTAACGTGTACCTATTGTAGCACGAGGCTCCATACTCGAGTAGTCTGCCTTCCAGATAGCTGCCGAGTATAAAAGAGACTGAAACCCCCGACCCCAAGGAGTATTTAGCATGTGATTTGTGTGACTTCATGTTTCACAGGATTGACTACATGCAACAAACCCAAGATGTTTTGCTGCTGCTTTGGGAGGCTCAGTTGTCACAGTTCTTTTGGGAAACAACCTGAAAAATGTATGAAGGACTTGAGTGTGCTCACGACTTGAACTCAGTTGAGGCTTCTTTGGGTAGGTGGGTTCCATCACTGGCCTTCAGTGAACTTGCAGGATATCAGTCTACAACACACTTTTTTGGTTTTGGTGTTTTTTAATCTTTTTTAAAAATCTTAATTCTTTATTAATTCTTTGGGAATTCCACCTCATGCACCCTAATCTCACTCACCTCCCAGTCCTTCTTTATCTGGCCCTCACCCTTGTAGCAACCCCCCCCCTAAAATAATTCAAAACAAAACAAAACAAACAAAACCACCTTGCTCCTCCATCTTTCCAACACCTCCTTCATCCTAGTGGCCTTGGGAGCTGTGGTGTGCCTTGCTGTGAGTCACTGGTCTGGCTCAAGGTCTCTGGCGCACCAACATCACTGGGCCGTCACCCCGAAACTCCTCTCGGACACCCTGCTGTCGCGGAGATCCTGCGGTACCATTCCAAAGGAGCAGTCCCTTCAAGGACTCTGGCAGGTCACAAATGACCCTAGCTGTATCAAGCTGGCTAAACAAACATATGAAACAACAAAAATTCAAGCAGTGCACGCCCGAAGGTCACTTCAGCTCTCAAACTCGAACCTTCTTTGCTTATCCAGAATCCTCTACTTGCGCGCTACAGAAAAACAAGTTTGAGGTGGGTGGGTTTTTTTGGGGAGGGGGAGTGCTGAGGAAAATTAAGGGGGGAGGGAGAAAGTGGACTATGGTGATTTTGTTTGTTTGAGGCCTGAAACAGAGTCTTAAAGTTGGCCCTAAACAAATCTGCATCAAGATGAGCTTGTGTAGTCCTGTGTATACTCAGTTCTCACGCTCTAATTTAAACTTATTTTTCAAGGTTTCCTATTAAACTTTCCTTTTCTAGGAATTGGTGATATAGCAACAAGGTGACTCCTCTGGTCTCAGCCAGTTCAAGGTGTGCGTACGTCAACTTCTTTCCTAGTCTAAGGCGTAATTGTGGGCTTATCTGCCTGCTCCAGACTGTTTGCGGTTCCCAGGAGCCCTGTGTTCCTGCATCTCTGATTCCCACGGAACAGAGGGCAGATTTGGATGTGGGGTCATGACACAGAACACTGGCCTGCCGGGATGGCAGTGAGACTTCCCACTGCCCACCTGACTGCACAGTCAATTCTTAAGCTCAGCAACAAAGGGGCACTTTCATCTCCGCCTCGGACCTTGTCCCTTCCTGGAAGTGAGAAAGCAGCTGGCATTAGTACACACACGCAAACCGAGAGTTTCCTGGTCTCCTTAAGTCTTCTGATAACCACAGGACAGAGGTGAGTCCGCGGCTCTCCCTGGGAGCCACTCAGAGGCGTGGAGTGGCGATGAAACCCTCTGCAAGTCCCTTACTGTCCAAGGCACCCACTGTACATATGAGACACCCTCAACCCACTTTCCACATGGAGCATGGGCTGGGGCAGCTGGACAAAATGGAAAATTACAGAGACAATAATCAATTTCTCCAAAGCAACATGTCATTTCTTTATAATCTTAGTTTTGAAAAGGATAAAGATCTTAATTTTTCCTTGTAGGAGTGAGGCGTTTCAGTTTCCCCTTTATGGTGGGTGCAGAAGGGACTGAGGAAGAGTGTTTAGCCTGCTGGTGTTTAGCCTGGAAAGTAATTAAATGTCTGTATTTGGTGCCCTGACTTAGTTACAATATAAGATTGTAAAAGACGACATTACATTTTCTCTTAACTGCTTGGTAATGCACATCCATAATTAAATCCAAATAAAAGTTCATTAGAGCACAAAGCTACAGATTGGGCTTTCTCCATCTATGTCATCATATTTGTTGCTTGTTTGATTTAATATCCCTCAGTCTGATGTCTTATGCATCGTCGATGTAAAAACAGATTTTTTTGTTTGCGAAAATTCTTATTTTCTAGATTATTTTAATGAATGCTTTCTTGGGTTTTCTATGTAGCAGAGAAGAGATCAGCAAAGTTCTGCAAAGCACTTCTTGAACTTGCGATTGGGGATGTGATTATGTTTATGAGACCGGCTTTCTCTTCGGTTCAGCACATTAAGCACCATTGTCTCAGCAGCCTTGCTGTGTCGAGCTGTTGTTTCTGGCATTTCATATAAGCATGAGGTCAAGAAGAACAGAAAACACCAAATAAATTTCTCAGCAGGAATTCCAGCTTCTCTTCCCCTATAAGAGCATACTTTCGTTTCTAGGAAGAAAAAAAATATCTTGGGGGGGGGTAAGATTATTTGAATTTTTGCTCTCATGGCTTATAGAACATTGACCAGATTATATTCCATACCTCAGTGGAGAATCTGCCTAGTAGATACATCCTATAAATCGTGGATTATACAGAACGAATAATCCTCCAATGAAGTGTATTCTGATTCCTGGACCCATGCATCCTGAGACCTTCCTCAGATAATACTCCTCCAGGAATATAAACCATGATGGCATCTTATTTCCGACTTCCAATTGTTTGGTGTGCTCTAAACTTTGATGTCTGAGTGTCTTTAAAACATGTAATCACCATGATGCATAAAACAATGCGCCAGCGGTCTGACATTGTTTGTCTTTGGGTGGTTGAAAAAAATGCAAAAATAAATTGTCTGTATAGTGCTGAAAATGGAGGTTGGGATTAAATTGACCTAAGGTTAATGATAGGATGAAGATCAACTGTCAAGTAGCAAGAAAATGTTGTTGCTTTGGCAATAATTAATGTTGAGCAGTGACTGGAGTTCAGATTATTGTAATGAGAGATGATATGGTGTTCCAACTGTCCAGAGGTCAATGTTACTTGGCTTCCTAGGGTTGGGGGTAAATCAGGAGGACCTTCCAGTGAAAACAATGTAACTGGATACAAGGAGGTTTCCGGCTGAGGTTCACCAGAGGCATTGTTAGTGTGTCCAGAGTGAGTTTATACAATAAGTAGCAGTCAACGTTTTAGGGACATCCGCCCCTGAATGGACACGCTGGGGAGATGAGCCAGGGAGCTGTTTACTTAACTGCAGAAAACAGACCAAAATTAGCGTTATCAGACTTGCATGTGTTGGCTATTATCCTGTAACCCTAATGAGCCTGTTCTTAAATCCTTCATTTTCTGAATGGCACCATTCTTCCCACAACGTATCCCCAGTTGTCCTTGCCCTCGTGATGTATTACACCAATATATCATTAAAGCAGCAGATATATTAGACTCATACATTATCAGAGCAGAGCACTCTAGGGGTGATGTGTTTTGTGAGCAATGGCTCCATCTGGGGCAGGGCAGGTACAGTAGCAGAACCAGTTTGATGAGACAGAGGAGTCTAGGCTGCAGCTCTGGCATTGACCCCAGTGGTAAAGAGTGACTTCAAGTGTCATCTGTGCCCCGGCGTCTATTGGAACTTCGATTTTGAAAATCAGTGGCAGGAAGTCTTCCATAAGAGAAGATGGTCTCAGGGCCACAAACTGTTTCTGGTCAGGTAACCTCATCTTGGAGGACAGATGGCATGTGCCCCAGCTGTGTTCGGCTTCCTGACCATTTTTCCTACAACACTCTGTCAAGTCTTCTAATCTAGGATAGGTGCTTTCCAAATCGTGAGCTCAATACATAGGTAGAAGCAGCTCTACAGACGCTCAATACTGCCGCAGAACAGCACTGAATAGATGGAGAGAAAAATCAGTGAATTTCCCCCAAAGTGTGTCCGTCAGCTCTGCACTCTGCTGCTCCTGAAGCAGGTAGAAGGTTCCAGTACTTCCTCAGTTAACATTCAGAAAGGATGGATGATGCTGATCTCCATCCTCCCCTGTCAGTAACTGACGGAGGACTTCCGGCTGCAGTAGGGAGGGCCTTGGGAATATCTGTGGGTGGACTGACCGTCCCAGTGAGATAGGGCTGTGCCTCATGCTGTAGTTGGCGTCGTGCCTTCTTTACTTTTGCTGTGTTCAAATATTATGAGGGAAGATGATTAGGGGAGAAAGGGATTATTTTAGCTTGCAATTCCAGGTTCCTGGTCACCAACTGGGGAGGTCAAGGCAGAGGGACTTGAAGCAGCTGTCCCATCAGCCCACTTGTTGCAATCTTACACTTGCCAGGAAGCAAAGACAAGAGGAAGGTGCTGCCTACAGTAGAGTGGGTCTTCCCACAGTAGTTAACATGATTAAGAAAACCCAGGGCTAGAGAGATGGCTCATTGATTAAAATCACTTGTTATTCTTACAAAGGACTTGAGTTTCGTTTCTACCACCCATATGGTGGCTCAAAAATGTCTATAACTAGTTTTAGAGAATCCAACACCTTTTTGTGTGTGCGTGTGTCTTCTAAAGCTACCAGGCATGCGCCTGGTGCAAATATACACATACTAACAACATACTCACATTCATAAAATAAAAATAAATATTAAAAAATAAAGAAATCCTTCAGAGACATGCAGACAGCTCAACATCACCAAGATGGTCCCACATCCACACCTCTTCTTAGGTGATTATGGGTTGTGTCAAGTCACAGTAAAAACCAGTTGTCGCAGTAAGTGTTGGATTCTTTATGGCAAAACCCCAGCTGGATTGAAAGTCTTTCTAGGTAAAAATCAGATTTCTTGTTCCTTGCCATGTGGAGCAAACAAAATATGGGTAGTATGACCTACAAAAAAGTCCGGAGACAAGAACAGGATATTTTCAATAACTTAAAGGTAAGCTAGCTAGAAATTGTTTTTTATAACAATTTCAATGTTCAAAAGTATAAAATTATTTCAGTCTATCATGCAAAAAATAGTAGATACCTATGTATATTTCTCAAAATAATCACAGACTCCATAAGATGAAAAGACCATGTCCCACAAAAATAGTATCCAATCATTCCTCTTTGTAAGAAAAATTACACATGTGAACACATATGCATACTCCGGGGTCTTCGTGCATGTATAGGGCTTAAAGATACAAGCTCAGACATTAACAGCGATTGCTTTTGGGTGGTACAGCTACCATTGCATTTGGTGGTTGCTTGTTTGCAGTGGCTTCGTTTTCTAAACTGAACTATTTAAAACTTATTTGAATACACTAGAATGAGAGGGAGGGCTAAGATGCTGGCTGGGGAAGAAGGAAGAGTAAAAGGAGCTCAAGTCGGAGACACAAGCCAGCCGAAGCTAGAAGAGCCTTGACTGCTAAGCTGAGGGGGCGTTTCCTTCCACGTGGTGTATTTTATTGGTGCTGTGTAAAAAAAAATCACAGTTATCTAAAGTATCGACAGGCTCATTTTATATTCAAATTTTGGGGCAATTTGATTCTTTGCCAACCCAATAAACTTCAGCAGGAATCGCATCCTCTCAGGGCAGGTGAGGAGCGCGCGTTGGTGTTGTTGACTTTGCTCACAAGGCAGGGCCACCTTACCTGCCTTCATCCTTTGTGAATGCCCACTGACTCACCGCTGTTGACGTGCGTGGGAACAGCTGTGTGTGAGCTGGTGGCCTCTCTCTGTTATTTTAACATTTGCTGCTGTGGTAATTTAAAATCTTCTTTCTATTCTACCTATAATGCTGCAACCAGGTCACTCAAGAGTTCATTACGTAGAGAGCTGGAAAGCCCTCAAAACTCGGGGGCTTGGGAGCAGAACTCAGGCATGCTAACCTCTAGCAGGAGGCCAATAGTCACCACGGCGCTCTGCACTTCTAACGCAGAGACAGCATTTCAAAATGCTAGAAGAAATCCAGGGACAATAAAAATCAGCCTCCAAACAAATACGTGTTTTATGTGCAGACCTGTGTGCCCTCTGGTTATACCCTCCCACCCACACTTTATATTCAGTCCAGGGGGAAGGTCGGCTTGAATTATGCAAGTTTTTGAATTATACAAGATGGTTTAGGCAGGAACACATTCTCTGTAAAATGCAGCCATCCCTCAGGTGAGCATGGGATGAGGTAAGGTGGGAGCGGGTGAGCATGGTAGCAGACGAAAGTCTAAGAGCAAGCTGGAATGGAAGTGTCAGGAGGATAAGGTTTGGAAGCCTCCCCAGATTTCTTCTCGGTGGAGAGGGTGAGTTGGAGGCAGGAGTAGGTGGGGTCTGGGAGGTGACAGGAAAGGAGCAAGGGAGATTTAACTATTAAAAGAATCAGTGCAAGGCTATAGGGAACATGCTTATCCGTCTTCTACTAACAACGAGGCCATTTGTTAGCAAGACAGCAAATGCTACCATGCTCACCCACTCCCGCCTTTACCCATTCCTCCCATTTCTTCCTGATAGGAACAGAAAGCATCCAAAAACTTCCAAGAGGCATGCATGGGAAGGCTTTATTAATATATCAATTAAGGTTTCTCTTTTTGATCATTGCTGCATTAAATTTTAATTATACTGTATATAAAACTATAAAATATAATGTGATTTTGATTATAAAAGTAATGTGTGCTTTAAACTAGGCATGGTGGCACATTCCATAAGTCCCAGAACTTGGGAGGCAGAGGCATGGTTGGTTTGGTCTACACAGCAAGTTCCAGATCAGGTAGGTCTACATAAGGAGACCTTAATCAAGAAAAGAAAAGAACCAAAAGTCTAATGCATGATTACAAGAAAAAGAAGCAAACTCAGATAACGCGGAAGAGGGGACTGAGGGTGTAGGACGGGGATAGATCCTCATCATGTGTGGGGCTCTAAGTTCCAGCATTCTCCCGTGTGGACACACACATACATCTTCATCTACATATGCACACAGGGTGTTTAAAGGAGAAAATGATTGCATTGTTTGTTTTATTGATTTTTTAAAAGTTTTTTATATATATTCTAGATATTAATCTTCTGTTGGAGGTACAGTTGGCAAAGATTTTTCTCCGCCTCTTTACTCCATTGAGGTTTAGTTTTGGGATCCTCTTTGCTCTATGAGTCTTCCTCAGAAAGCCACTGTATGGCATGTTAAAGGACAATTACTCCTCTGTAGTTTCAAAATATTTGATACTTTTAAAAGCCACTTTTGTTTAGAAAAGGCAAATGAGCCAGAAAAAAATGCCTAGAATGAATGTTATAGTAAATTGTGCACTTGTAAGTCAGAAGGTTTATGGGGACGACACTTTGTGTTTGGTGTTTATGCGTCCTATCCATTTCAGGTTAATCTCTGTAAAAGTGCAAGGTGCTACCTACACTTCTTTTGTTTTGTGCATGTGGGTAGTAGTTTTCCTGGGACCTTCTCTGCTCACTGCATGATTTGGGGGCCTTTGGGGGCTCATTTGTTCAGTCGTCTGCTCTCCTTCCACTGTCTTGGTTATAACAGCTCTGTAGTAAACTAAATGTGCAGTGCAGTCAACTTTGACCTCGTTGACAACGTCGTGTTGACCACTCTTCATCTCTGGCCTCTTTGATTTGGGGACTGATGTGTTGATATCCACTACTAAGCTATAATGATCTTAACAAATTGCAGTGACTCTGTGTGCCTGGTTTGCTATTTTGACAATATGGGTCTTCTTATCCATGAATGTGGAATAACTTTCATCTAGTTCTGCCCTGAATCCTTTTGTCAACTTTCTGGTTTTCATCGTAGAGATGTATGCATTCTGTTAGTCTTATTTATTTTGAACAAATTAGAATATGTGGAAGTTTTTTGTTTGTTTTCAAGACAGAATTTCTCGCTGGGGAACCTTGCTGTCCTGGAACTTTCTCTGTAGACCAAGCTGGCCTTGAACTCAGAGATTCACCTGCTTCTGCCTCCTGAGTACTGGAATTAAAGGCGTGCACCACTATCATCTGGCAAAAGGGTTTTTTTTTAAATCACAGTTTCCCCACCCCCAACTCCTCCAA
Source organism: Alexandromys fortis (assembly GCF_014885135.2). Lineage (NCBI taxonomy): Eukaryota > Metazoa > Chordata > Mammalia > Rodentia > Cricetidae > Alexandromys > Alexandromys fortis. The sequence goes on along the minus strand of NW_026068006.1, from coordinate 1,237,294 downwards.
GATCCTTCCTACCTCCCCACCTCCTAACTTCCCTACCTCCTCACCTCCCCTCCTCCTAACCTCCTCACCTTCCCACCTCCTCACCTCCCCTCCTCCTAACCTCCTCACCTCCCCAAATCTTCACCTCCCCACTTCCTCACCTGCTCACCTCCCCACCTCCTCACCTCCCCAAATCCTCACCTCCCCACTACCTCACCTCCCCACCTCCTCACCTCTGCTATTTAATGATTCCATTTAGGCAAATGCATTTTAAGTTCAAATTTTACTTAACCATTCCTCATATTATAAGAAAGTAACGAACACTAGATATAAACCTTCCGACCTGTAAGGATACGGCTTGCTGTCATATCATTAGTTTTTTCCTACACCCCATTTGAATTTCCTATACAACAAATCATATAATCCATAAGAAGTCCACTCCTGTTTCTCCCTTACCAAACTTTCTGCCTTCTCTTCCCTTTTCTTCTCTTATTTGACTAGGAAGGCTCTCTAGAGCAATGTTAAAGAACAGTGGTGAGAGGGGATGCCTTGCCCCATCCCCATCTTAGCAGGGAAACATCTAGCTTCTCACCATTAAGCAATCTGCTAGCTGCTGAGTTTTTGTAGATATTCTTTATGACGAGGGATTTCCACACTTCCTAATATTCCAAGAGTTTTAAAATGTGATTAAGTGTTCCTTTTTGCCAGATGCTTTTTCCTGTATGCATTGGTATGATAATGTAATTTTTATAGAAGTGAAGGATGTGTCGATATGGTTTCATCAGTTATAACAAATGTATCATCTTTAGCCTGTTGATAGGATGGATTATAGTAATTGATTTTCAAATGGTGTTCAATCCTTTCAGATCTGGGGTAAATCCCATTTGATTATAATATGCAATTCCTTTTAGACATTAGCACATTGTCTTTGCTAATATTTTATTGCGGATTTTTGTATCTGTGCTTATAAAAATATTGTTCTGCAGTTTTATTTTCTTGTTATATCTTTGTCTAAACTCAAATTGACTTGGAAAATATTTAGAAAATTGGATGATCTCAGGCGTGATTTTAAAACCTGAGTGCCACAAAGGAACTATGGGTATCCCACAGCCCAGGTGGGAGTGACTTGATTGGACAATGGTTGGCACTGACGTCAGCTGCTCATCCTGATTTCCTGTTCCTCACACTTGCCTCAGTTTCCAAACTTGTGCCTTAGGTCTTGAGAGATTCTACCTAACCTGCTATTGTGACTCAGGCCCTCTACCTTGTGCTGATGCACTTTACACAAAAGGTACAGATCTGTGACGATGGGACACACCAGGGACATGTTCCCACCACCTAAGGCTCGCTATAGCTGCCCCGAGAAGTGACCAGTCTCAGACTGCCTGCATCCCAGGAGGGCAGGAACTTCGCCTTCAGTTTATGCTTGCTGGTTATGCCTTTACAGTTTATGCTCCTAAACTCTTCTATCAGAAAGTAAGTAGGATTAAATGTTTTGTGGTCATTCTTTTTGTCCTCAATTTATGTACATACATAGTAAATAAATAAACAATTGCAATAAAAAATAGATCTAGGCAGTTGACCCAGATTTTAGAAAATCCACTTCTATTTTAACTACTGAATACAAAGAAATATTAAAGATACAGTTACACATAAAAATGATATGCTTTAGGACATTTTTGATTTATTTTATTTGTCATTATTTGTGTGCGTATATGTACACATGTATGTGTTCATGTGTGAATGTGTGTGGGTTGTTACAAATATGTAAGGTAGGCGACACCTCAGAGCTCCCTGACCATCGCAGGACAGGTGGATGCCGTTCTGCCTAGTCAGTCATTGGTGAAAAACATCACCAGGGAAATTTCCAGGCACTTGAACTGCCTCTGGCCTTGTGAGCCATGTGGCTCCAGCAACAGAGTCTTTCCTCCAAAGAAAGTCTCCAGGCACTGGGAAGATGCACCGACATCTTAAGGATGCCAAGAGCAGCAATCAGGAATACACTGGACTTGTTCTAGACTGATGCTGAGATGCTCAAGAATTGGTAATCTTCTGGTATAGCCAGTTCCCTTGGTTCTTGGGACAATTTGGAGGTGAATCATAAAAACAAAATTGATTCCAAGGCTTCTATAGGAAATAGAACTAAAACTTCACTATTGAATTAGTTAGGATTTTCTCATCCATGGAGTTCTGTTTCCTGTTTAGATCTCAACAGTCATTGCAGCTTGTTAGACATCTGACTGTTTTCAAGTCATTATTGGGTGTTAGGTATAAGAAGAAATATTGAGCTCAAACCCATTGTTAAACTCAAAGGATGGCTGAACTTAGCCACTCATTTACCCACTGTTTTCTATGACTGTGTTCAACCATGTTCAACCCAGCACCCTACAGAGCTGCTTCTCCCCGCTCCTAGCTCCATCTCCCGCTTTCTGAAATTCGTCATACAACCCAGGTTGGTTACAAACTCATGAGCCTGCTGCCTCAGCTCACTGGATACTTACTGGGTTCACAGGTGTGTTCCAAAATGCTTAGCTTCAGAGGCCATTTCATTAGCTTGAATCCCCTTCCTCAGGACTTCGGTACTGTTCACACTCTCCCCAGGCTCCAGGTTCCCCCATCATAGCAAAACATAAACAACATCAGCCCTGTCTCTATAGAAACACCTCAAATTACAGATGCTGAAGTCTGACATCCATTCCCAGTGCCCATCCACTACCAACGGCTGTCAGAAACAGACACTTGTGTAAGAGTCTGAGGACAGAGGGTGAAGATGTTGGCACAACTTGGAGCAGGGAACAACTTAGAATGAAGTGTCATTACAGATACCACAGTGTGAAGATCTTCAGTGATGGGCTTTCCGGGGCATTTCATGCTGCCAGCTACTACTCCCTCAGACCCTAGCTTGCAGCCCTATTGGGCTCTTTCTCCCTCTTCTTCTCCCCCATCCCAAAGTCTCCTGATCACATAAAACATGGCAGCCAACTTAACTGCCAGCCTCTCTCTGAGCCAGGCCCTGCACTTCCTGTTGAACACCACTGCTGTCTCTCTAGGGAGCGCGTCATCATGTGTCCTTAACCGCACTTGGCAGGAGTTTTGAAATTCATTTTTCCTGTGCTCCTGCAGGATCGATTTCTTCGACAGGGTTTATTGCACCCTATATTGTGTAGACCGGGGTGGGACAGGGTGGAGTGTTTCTTGTTATAGATGGAGAAAAACGAAATGATTTATCGCAGAAAAAGGAAGGCTAAAGAACAATTTAATAGTCTTCAAATAAAAATTTTATTAGCATCCTGAGAGATGAGAGTGGTGACTCCGATAATTCTGAATTCGGGAACAACTTTGAAATGCGTATGTTTGTACATGTTTTTGCTAATTTTCTAATGAGTTGGTATGTACTTGCTTTTTAAACATATAGTGGAGCGGTCAGAGATGGATTGGTGCTAGGTAATGTGTCTGGAGGCAGAAGAACTCTATATAGACCTTTTCAGTGCCACAGTGTGGATGATGAGAAACTCACTGTCCATGAAGAGAGGCTACATAAGCATCCTTCAACCCCAGGAAAGCAGAGGTGGCTTGTCTGAGAAGGAAAATGGAGGAGTAGGGAGCAGAAGGCACAAGTGAACCGTTTTACTGCACTGCAAAACTTCTGAAAAGGGGTTTCTATCCCTTTGATGAGAGAGAAGCACACCACAAAGTCCTTCCACACCAGCTTGTGATGATCCCAGATCTCTCAGCTGAGATTCCGTGTCCAGAAGCTGCTAGTACAAACCAGACACACAGAGCACACTTCAGCCAGGAACTGTGTTCCCTGGAAGAGCTTCCCCGAGCTTCTGAGAACTAAACAGAGACAAGTTACCATGTGCCAATCTCTTCTCTCTCCAGCTCCCATATGTTGTTTTCCTGAAGATGGCACAGAGTGAGCACATAACCAGAACAAGACAGAAAGAAAGAGTGTCTTGGTTGTCTTCTATTGATTGGCTCCAGGGGTTTATAAACAATGGGGGTCCATTTGACTCGTTCTGGGGTTGAAAGTCCAAATTTGTTGTGTGCACGTTGGCTCAGCATCTGGAGAGGCTTCTTGTTGTGTGTGGCCGAGAGGACCACATGGCCAGACGGGAAGCTGCTGGCTTAAGTCTCTTACTCTTAGGAAACCACTCATACCATCTTAGAGCCTCTCTTTTATGGCCACATCTAATCTAAATTTCCTCCCATTGGCCTCTAACTTAAGAGTATTTGATTCCAACACACTAATTCTAGGACATGCTCGTGTTTACTTTAGACGATCTTTCCTACTGTCCTATGAAAAGTTGCACAGACCGATTCCCTAAGACATCCTGGCTCCTCCACCCTGTGGATCTGCCAGGGAAAGAAGAACCATGCTAAACAGCGGGTGAACTCAACTGGGATATCTTTGCAGTTTAGCTCAGCATGGGTGGTGACCCTGCTCATTCAATGAAGAAACTTTTCTAGATTTTGGAGAATGAAGGAGAATACAAGGATGACTTTAGGTGGAGCAAGACAAACAGGGAAGGTGGTACAGTAGGAAGAAGGAGACTGGGAACCCGTGACTCACCATGAGACGCCTATTGTCAAGGTCCTGGTGTTCGATACAACGATACAATACAGTCTGACTGCCTGGATGCTTATGGTATTAGTCAAAACAATGAACTTATCCAAATGAACAAACGCAGGCTATCCGTGGATGGATGGTAGGAGGGTGACTTGAATCAAATGTCATCAATTCGAAGTTTCCAAGAGTGAGAAGGGTAAGAGAAAACTCACTGTCTTCCCTGGCACCGCTGAGTGTCCAGCTCAGACTTTAAAACGTCAAGACATAGAAAGGATGCTCTGGGGACTGTGGGAAGAGGTCTTCACAATGAGTATGTGCATATAGTGTGATCATATGACCCTTTCAGGGGTCCCATGGTTTGGAGTGATGCCCAACTATTGACAAAGGTGAAAGTTTAAAAGGATTAGATGATGTTGTGCTCAAGGATGCACGGTTATAAAATAGTGACATTAGATGGTGTGCTCAAGGATGCATTGTTTTAAAATTGTGACATTAGATGGTGTGCTCAAGGATGCATTGTTGGAAAATGGTGATACTGTAGCCTGGCTCTCATGCCTAAGGCCTGACTCTTCTACTCAAGATGGGTCTACACATGATAGGTTTGTGGGCCCAGGAAGACACTGAAGGAGGATCACCATTGCTGTCTCATGGGGTACATCTTGGTGCTAGGGTTTGCATTTTTACACTGACCCTTTAATAAAGCAAAGTGCAATCACTGTTTACCAACATCGGCAACATCATCGTAACCGTGACCACCATCTAAGGGGTCAACTCACCATCACCATGACCACCATCTAAGGGGTCAACTCAACAGACCAGTTTCTCAGAATTCTTTGTTTTCCTGAGCCTGAAGAGATAGTTCAGTGGTTAAGATTGTGTTCCTAGAACTCACCTTAGGTGGTTCACAACAGGCTGTAACTCAAGCTCCAGGGGCCCCTATGCCCTCTTCAGGTCTCTAAAGGCACTGTACCCACTTATGTACACACACACACACACACAAACACACACATACACACAAAATAAACCTTTGTACGTTTGATGTAAAATAATACTTAAACTATATTTTATCATTATGTTATCTAGAACATCAAAAACAGAAACAAAAATGGCAGCCAATCACTCTCAAGACTTGGAAGAGGAAAACACGTAGCAAAACGGGTTGAGTCCACAGTACAATGTCACTGGACCCCTGTGTGTAAGAATATGACAGCTTCAGTACTTCTTGGGTTTCAAATTGATTTAGGGCAGTAGGTCCCAATCTTCCTAATGCTGTGACCCTTTAATATAGTTCCTCATGTTGTGGTGACCCCAATCATAAAATTATTTTGTTTCTATTTCATAACTATAATTTTACTACTGTTATAAATCATAATGTAAATATCTGATATGCAGGACATCTGATATGCAACCCTCCGAGGGCTTGTGACCCACAGGTTAAGAACAATAATTTAGAGGATCTCAATATTTAAAACAATTTAAGGGCCTGAGGGATGCATCAGTGTGTAAACCACTTCTCTTGGAAGTGTAAGAACCTGAATTCAATCCGTAGGACACCACAAAAATGCTAGGCATGGTGGACCACATTTGTAATTACAGTTCTGGGGAGATGGAGACAGGATGATACCTGGGTTTATCGGATAGTCAGTTTCGCCTAATTAAAGAAGCCAGGCCAATGAAGGACTGTGTCTCAGGAAAGGTAGGTACCACTCTTGAAGGTGACAGCAGACATTGTCCTCCAGTCTCCATATGCATCCACACAAACATGCACATGCATCTACATACATGCATGCACCCTATATACAAACATGCATGCACAGCCAAAAGGCTGCCTTTTGCTTTCTTTCAGCCTTGTCTCCTCAAAGGACAAGACTGTAGGCTTAGTCTGTGTGGTAAGGGAATTCGCCAGTCTTTCGGCTAGTGCGAGTCACATGATACCACAAACTAGGTAAACCAGGATTGTGCAGATCACTGTTCCTGTCAAAGCCTCATTTGGCAATGGCCTGCTCCTCAGCATAGTTCCGGGAAGGTGGAGACTATCACACAACGTGAGACAGAGGAAATGTGTATTCTGATTTCTATTCTTCTTATAAAGTCTGCAGTGCTTAGTCATGGCAACCCCACCCGGAGGAACTGGTGGGAATTTAATCCACTCCCAAACACCCAACCCCTGATATTCTGGGGTTGAATGTGTACCCTTTACAAATTCACAACATGAATTCTGAAAAGAATAAACTCTATTCAAACCTGAGTTGCATTGTTATATGAGGTTTCTGTGTGAGTCACACATGTGTGAAGGTGTGTGTTCACCGTGTGAAAATGTGCATACATATGTCCTGTATTGTGTATTGCTTTCCATGGGGTGGCGGTCAGGATCCTGAAGACCCTGCTTTTTCGGGCATTAATGGATGATCCAGAGGTGTCCATAAGAACATAGCTGAGATCTCTCCTGATCTCGTGTATCCACAGGGGCGTTAAACCTGCACACATGCAGGGTTGAAACCCACAGACTGTGCTTCCCAGGCTGAGATCAGCAGTCAACTAGGGAACTAGGCTGGGCATAGCCATTGAGATCAAGAGAAAGAATCTTCCCCATCCCTCTCTCCTAGTTATAGTGGAGAGAAGTTACTTGTTATTCCTTTAGGAGTGACTCAACACATCTGTATTTATGTTTCTTCAACGCAGCAGGTGACACCAGCAGCAATCACTCCCAGGCTATTGCCTACTGGGTGCAATACCTACCTGCTAGGTGCTTGGCATTATCTCTGATCTTGCAGAGGCCTTATGAGATGGTTGCTGTGGAAGTCTTAAATAGAAAACAATGGCCACTGTTGACTTGGGGTATGAGAAGAAAGACGTGGCTGCCATGGATGAGGCTCATGTATACAATGTCATCAAATTGATGAGAGTTGGTCTCTCTCATGTAGTTCATGCTGCCCAAGTAGAGATTTGGACAGTTAGAACGCCTTCTACTGATTAACTTACCATACAAGAGACTGGCAAACCAGTGACTGTGGAAAAGCTTAAACCCGAGGAGCCAGCCTGATCAGCCCATGAGAACTCAAAACAGAATGAAATTCCATGTTGAGAAGAAATGAGAAAGAGCTTGGGAGTAGCTACGGAAGGCTTAGTAGTGTCTGGTAAGAATGGCTCATGGCGTCTACTGGAGTGGGTGCTGTCTGCCCTCACTCTCTTCCCAGGTAAACTCAGTGAGAACGGATCCAGTCCAGGAACCAGTTCCTTAGTTCTGAGAGCTTGGGACTCAGTGTGAGCTTGCCACCAGCACTAGCTTTTGGTGTGCAAACTGGAGCTCGGGGAAGGGCATCCAGGTGCACATGGTGAAGCTTGTGCGAAGAGAAGGCAGAGGCAGCTTTGTGTGGACTGAAGGGTCAAGAGCCCCAAATTGAAGAAAGAATAAAGCATGTTGGACCCCGTCACACCACCTCTGCTCTGTGTGGTCTAGCAGACGGTGGGCTGTCTTGAGGTTAGCCACTCCTACCTCGGAGAGACGAGAACAAGACCACGATGGGGTGGCTCCTAAGTGTTCTCTAGACTGCTTTACAGGTTGAAAGGGTAGAGGTCACCTCACTTGCAAGCTTGAGAAGGGAAGGAAGCAGGAGAAAAGGCAAGCATGACTTATGGATGCCCCGACTAAGGTGACTTCTTTCCCTCTGTGGTCTTTGGATGGCCTCTTCACCCTGCCCTGGGACCCATGAAGTCAGGGGCAGAATTTGCTCATGTCTTAGGGCAGTGCTTAGCAAGCCCTCAAAATAGGTATGGAATGCAAAATTGGCTTTTTTCCCTCAGCTTTCTCTCGACATTACCTTAAATGGAATATTATTTCTTTAGCTGTGTTATTATCCTCAATCAGATTACTATGTTGAGCATGATGAGTCGGCACATCCTGGCTTCATGCAATACGTATTGATTGGGCTCTTCGGCTCCTGGAGGGAACTCTGTCCTCCTTCTGGATACCAAGTTCTTCAGCAGGGCATTTCCAGTAACTGGCCAAGGTGTGCCATATCATGCTGCCCCCAGGTTAGGTCCTCTAAGATCAGAAACAAAGTTAAGATTCAAGGTCGTGGAGAAAGAATGGGATTGGACGTTCTATGTTAACAGACCCAGGAGGTGTCCAAGTGTCACAGGAGTCAAGAAAGAACCCCAAGTCATCACAGCACCCTGTCTCTGACCCCCATCACCCTCATAATGGCTGCACAGAGAGGCCCTAGTGCAGGTGGTGGTGCTGCAGAAGCCCTGGGCATCCAGTGCGGTTCATTAGAAAAGCAGATATCCAGTCCCTGAGCTCAGGCCCTGGCCCAGGCTTACTAGGGCAAAGACGCCTCCTTTGTCTCTTTCTTCCATGTCCTGTTCTTCAGCTCCTTTCATTGTCTCTCGCAATTTTCTTAGAATTAATAAGGGTTTCTCTTCCTTTTTGCTTTGCAAATTCTCAGCTCCAGCTCAGGATAGCTCTCAAAGCCTTCCTTTCCCTGCCCACTCCACCCACGACCCTTGGTGGTTCTGATGCATGGAGTCGCCCCTCCAGTCCGTGGAACTGAACTGGAACCAAGGCCCCAAAGCCAGACTGTGTGTGCCTGAGTTCCAGTTGCTCATGGAAGATATGTGATTTCTTGGAGCCTTAGGTTCCACATCTGTCAAAGGGGGTTACTAGCATTTCCCAGAGAGATTAGGATAAGAACCAACTGTGTTAATAAAATACAGTGCTTAGAATGTTTGCTGGGCACGGGGATGGGGCGTGGGGGTGGGGTGAGAGTGACCTGGAGAAAGAAGGACCTGAGAGTACAGACGGCGTTCACTCTGTCCTTCGGCTGCATCCGTGTTTCTTTCTCTAGCGCTCCCCAGTTCCAGGAAAACACGCTTCTGTTTCCTTGGTGTGAGCTGAATTGTTCTCTGTTCCCACCATATTTTGCAGACCAGCAAGCCCTCGTGAAGAGGTGTCTCGGTCTTGTTTCTACATGGTTTATATTAATGACCATTCGCTTATGCCCATGTGACGTATAAGCTAAATAACTGCCCTTGTGTAAGGAGAAAATGCCAGGCTAGCATAGAGGAAAAAGGCAGCCATTGCCAGCACTCAGTGTCTCCCTCCTCCCACACCCGCTCTGCAATCACAGAATTGTAGTTAGGCACACATTTAGGTAATTGCATGTTTATATGGCTTGTCTCCCTAAGTCATAAGGTAGTGTCTGGTCCATATTCTGCACCTCAGAACTTGGGAAACTGTTATACTTACTTGTGGGCACGAAGAGCAATTTGCTGACAAACTAAGGTTGTTTATACAAATCAAATCAAATACAGCAGGAATCAGACTGAGTTTTTTTTTTTAAATAGAGAGTCTATTAAGTTTACAAACTTTTTCCCTATTTTTTTCAATACTGGAGATTGGGCCCAGAGCCCTACACAGGCTAAACAAATAGTCTACTATTCAGATACCACCCTGCCCCCTCTTTTTACTGTTTGGCTGTTGTTTGTTTGTTTTAAGTTTTGAGACATAATATCTGTAAATTTCCCAAGCTGGCTTTGAACTTCCTTTATAGCCCAGGAAGATCTTAGAGTTGCAATCCCCCTGCCTCAGTCTCTAGAGTTACAGGTTTGTATCACCAAGTCCTGCCTAAATGGAAATGGGAGAAGGGGGTGAAGAAGATGGTAAATACTTAATCACTTATGAAATATTCAGAAACTTAAAAATTTAAATTTAAAAGCTTTAAAAGCCAAAAGTTAAAAGAAAGAATAAAAACAAAGTTTAAAATGTATTTCATGCTTTATAAACAATTTTCTAGCATTATTTAAACTTTTTGTTAACTTATTTGGGTTTTTTTCTGTATGGGTGTTTTTACCCGCATGTCTGTATGGGTACCATGTGTGTGCCTGCACCTACACAGGCCAGAAGAGGATATTAGATCCCCTAGAACTGGAGCTACAGGTGATTGTGAGCCGCCACACGTGTGTTAACCTGGGTCCTCGGGAAGAGTAGACAGTGCTCTTAATCATTGAGCCATCTCTCCAGCATGTTAGGATTATTTTTAGTATCAAAGTTGTCACTGCAGCTTATTAGAATCCACCAATCTGTAATCTATATGATACTTAATACATCCAGTTGTTTATTGCATGTTTATATATCCATAGGCGTGACGTGACTACACTTGTTAGGAAGAAGCTGAGAATGATTTAACAGGGAAGTGAGTCAAGACGAAGGATGTTTCACTGTTGGCCTGGTGGATCCGGGAGGAGAATCGTCACAGCACATAGTTTACCATCACAATGCGTGGAACAGTGTACTTCTCAGTGTGGTCATGAGGGCTACGGAGCTTCGCGACACAGTCTCATCTTCCCCTCCCTTCTGTGTAGCCTCTGTTGGGCATGAGAGGCAATTGTCATGCTTGCAATGACAGCAGCCCTCCTTGTGCTCGCTCTCGGCATCAGCAATGGGGGGGTCCATGGTATCCACTGACGTCATCATCATGCCTGAGCGTCAGTGACGGAGCCTGTCGTGGAGCGGAGAGGAAGGGTGGAGCAAGGAGGTTGCATTTAATGTGTTAAGGCATAAGTCACAGCCATCATATGGAGCTTGAGTGTCCACCAAAGGTTCATGTGATAAAGGCTTGGTCTGCAAGTGATGGTGCTGAGGGACACCATGAAACACACAGAAGTGATGTCTAGCGAAAGTTAGCTCATTGGAAGGCATGCCCTTCGAGGAGAGAATGGCCTTCTAGCCCTGTCCTCTCTTCCTGTTTGCCACGAGTGGCTTGTTCACAGCACGCTCCTCTCCACCACACTCTGCCACAGGCTGGAAGACAGCAGAGGAAAGTGGTGTGGAGTAAGAGCTCAGAAACCGTGGCTCCAAAGAACCTTTCTGTCTGGCTGAGTTGTTCACCTCAGGCACTTGGTCACAGCAACGAAAACTGATTATCCAATTACCCCGGAGAATCATCCAACGGAGAAGGATTAGATTTTTTAATGAACAAATTATTAACACTTACTATGATCCTTTGCAGTGGTTTCTAAATGCTTTTTGCTTTATAAGCAATCATAAATAAAACATCAGCTAGCAGTTTCCAAGTGTATACATATGTCTCCATTTTGTTCTGTGCATGGCATGCATTGCTATATTAATGTATTTTATATATCAAACACAAAATAGATATGTTGAAAAGATGAGCTAAATTAGAATAAACTAATGAAAGTCTAATAATTTTTATTCATGATGCTCATCTTTCCCTAAAGTGTAACAGAACTGACTGGCCATCGCTGCTTTTGAAGACTGTGGCTTTCTGTCTGTGAGAGCTGTAACTCAAAGATCTGTGTTTCTGTTCAGTTTGTCTTGTCATTGGTTTTAGTGGCTGTCATAATTGAAAAATACATTTCACAGACACAATAGAAACTTGATAGATGCCGCCGAATGAGATTTCTTTATATGATAGCAGATACACTTCCAGATTTCTGTCAGTTGTCGGGACACTTTCAGTTTGGGAAAGCGACCTCCTGGTTAGGGTCTGAAGTTACAGTGACTGAAACAACCTGGTCTAGGCACACAGATCAGCTGTGCTCCTATCTCTTGTGACTTTGTTTACTTTAATAATGTTTTCTAGACTTTTTATTGATTTGTCTAGTTGTGCATGGGTTTTACCTGTTTGTGTATATGTGCACCAAGGGCAAGCATGTCCTCAGAAGCCCGAAGAGGGCACCAGCCTGGAGTTGCAGACGGCTGTGAGCCATGGGGCTGGGAACTGAACCCAGGTCCTCTGCAAGAGCAGTACACAGTCTTGACCTCTGAACCAACTCTCCAGCCCCACGATTTTTCATCAACAAGGCTTTTCTCATTTTCTGAAATCTTTTAAGGTCAATTATATATATAAGGGTCAATTTATACAAATTAGTCATCACAATCTATAAACCTTGAAGCTTAGCTCATGCAAGTGGCCACACTGGAGTGTGGGAAGTTGCACTGTGAAGAAAGGATGCCATAGTCAGACCTCTGTGCTAAGATGCTCTGCTCTACACCAGAGAAATGCCTCCGGCGGTGAGAGGTGGCGTGGCTGTCAACTCATAGCATGAATATTCATATTGCCTAGTTTCCTTATTCTTAGGATAAATTAAAAATATTCCAATATTTATTCTCATAGCCCAGTGATGATGTGGAGAACTGGCAAGATGCACACACACACTCCACCTTGGCATCCTTTAAACTAGACAGCTCTACAAGAGGGACAGATTACAGGAAGTGGAACCAGACCCCCGATGGAGAACCAAATGACCTGTTTTTCCTCACACACAGATCCCAGCTCAACAGATAATCAACCATTATGTTGCACCTCCTCACTTTTATCCTTTCTTTTGGGATCTTTTTGATAAAATAATTAGATTTCTTCTGCCTTATTCCCACAGTTTCTCTGTCTTCCTATGCCAGTAGATCCATGAGAATTGCGAGTTTCGAGTTCTCTTCCCTCACGTGTCTGGAGTGTGACACGTTACACAATGCCCCTGCTTGTCTGTCAACAGTACCAGAGACCCCTAAACAGTTTGAATGTCATCTGCCCAGAGCTGTTTCTAGGCTTTTCTTCCATCTCAGATTCCCAATGAAATGTTGTACTCTCTAGGATTTCATGTGCTAAACTAACCCCTTGTTGAGAGGGTTTTGCTAGATCAGAGGCTCCTTCACAGGCCCAAAGCCAGAAACCCCTCCCTTTGGGGGTCAAATGTACATCTGAGGCTAGTAGTTTCTGAGCCTTGGGTGGACCCCACTCTACAAGACAATGTTAACATCCTTGTATCGGCTTGAGCACAGTTCACCTCTGAGTTCAGTAACTTTTGTGTCTGTCACCTTGCAAAGAGGAGTCAGGCTTGAACCTGTAGTCAACAAACTTTCTCTAGTTACCAGCCGCAGTGAGTGAAATGATCCGAGTTACAGCACCAATGAAATGATCTGGCGCGAGCAAGAGGAGAACATGAGATGCAAACAAACTCACTTAGGAGTTTATTATAGGGGGAAAGTGCACACAGGCCTGGGGAAAACGGTGTACAGAGAGAGAGAGAGAGAGAAGGAAAGAAGGAGGGAGAGAGAGAGAGAGAGAGAGAGAGAGAGAGAGAGAGAGAGAGAGAGAGAGAGAGA